>NW_028080131.1:0-999 GCF_014824575.4 Sturnira hondurensis | reverse complement strand
TCTCAGTTGTTAAGTTTTTGTACAGTGAATACATTTTGCTTTTGTACTAATAAACATTTCAAATTTCAAAATATTTTTTAAAAAATTTATAGTCTAGGGCCTGCGAACCAGAGGATCGCGGTTCGATTCCCAGTCAGGGCACATGCCTGGGTTGCAGGCCAGTTCCCAGCAGGCCAACTCCCAGCAGGGGACGCACAAAAGGCAACCACACATTGATATTTCTCTCCCTCTCTCCTTCCCCTCTAAAGATAAATAAATAAACTTTTTAAAAAAATTATAGTCTAAAAATAAAATGAATGGGGGATGCTAAATGGCAATGAAAAAATGCAATTAAAAAAGTTTTAAAATGTCCTGGCTGTTGTAGTTCAGTGGGTTGAGTCTGCAAACCAAAGGGTCACCGTTTCAATTCCCAGTCACATGCCTGGGTTGCAGGCCAGGTCTCTAGTAAGGGGCACATGAGAGGCAACCACACATGGTGATTCACTCCTTTCTCCTTCCCTTTCCCTCTCTAAAAATAAATAAATAAAATCTTTTTGAAAAAATTAAAAAATGTTAAAAAATAAAATGCCCAATAATCTTTGATGAGTGCTGGGGGGGAAAAAAGAAAAGAAACAAGTCTTGTGTGAATCCATGTCAGTTTTTTTTTAAGATTTTATTTATTTATCTTTTAGAGGGGAAGGGAAGGAGAGAAGGAGAGAAATATCAATGTATTGTTGCCTCTGGTGTGTCCCCTGCCGGGAACTGGCCTACAGCCCAGGCATGTGCCCTGACTGGGAATCAAACCGCAATTGTCTGGTTCACAGGCCTGCGCTCAATCCACTGAGCTACACCAGCCAGGACCATTTCAGTTTTTATAGTAACTCTGAACAACTCTCCAAAAAGATATGTGATTTGAATCAAACACAAGTTCACTGGACTCAGTCGCTATTCCATAAAGTTGACGTTCCTTTTGTGTTACTACATGTCATAAACACCTGTAGGAAACAATGATCTTTGAAT
>NW_028080130.1:0-772 GCF_014824575.4 Sturnira hondurensis | reverse complement strand
AACAAAACAATGAACGTAGACAAAGACCTTTCACTTCTGCCTGACGACACACAATGTGCTCAATGATGAAGCTGAGATCTGAAGCCTGGCAAACCCAATCCAGTGCCCATGAGCTTAGCCTCTGCACTATGCAGATCTCCATTATGTGCAGGCCTTCCACAGAGGTCTACTATTTTTTCACGGTGTGAAATGAAGCTGCCATCACTAAAATAAGCAAATCCATAAATGTTTCGTGAAATGTATAGCAGCACTTTTTACCAGNCAGTAGTATAGTTTGTGTTTTCTCAATCAACAGAGAACAAACATAGCAAGAAATTATGGAAGCATCCTTACCACATTTGGCATTGCAGTTTTGACACAAGCCATGCTGGCAAGGTTCTAACTCTTAGGTTGGGTGCTCTCCTGCCAAGTTCCATTACGTGCTGTGTTACACACCATGCACGCACACGTATCTGCGCACATACCCATCTCGCATTCTTTTGAGTAATCCAAATATTTAAATATTTTTTAAATGTTCAAGAGCACTGGCACACTAAGAAAGAAAATAGCACCTTTGTAAAACAAGGTGTCCCCATGTGTGACGGCTGGGCCTAGCATCAGGGACATGGGCCAGATTAGCTCGGGATGGCCTGTTTTGGCACTGACAAAACTTCTAACCTTAGCATCAGTCATCTACAGGGTACCCTGGATGATTTGTTTTTAAGTGTGCTCTCTTTCTCTAGGAAAAGGGGACATCTTCAAGAGGATTGTAAATGATTGAATGATACCATTG
>NW_028080129.1:0-625 GCF_014824575.4 Sturnira hondurensis | reverse complement strand
CTGCTGAAGGCACTTGTCAGGCTGCAGGTTCAGTCCCTGGGCTGGGGTGTGTACAAGAAGGAAGCAATCAATGTTTGTCCCCTGCATCACTATTTCTCTCCCTCTCTCTCCCTCACCCGCTCCCCTCTCTCTAAAATCAAGACAAATGTTCTCAGATGAGGATTAAACAAGCAAACAAACCAACCAGCTGGTGTGTAGAGTAATATTCAAAGCACAAAAACTCCTATTTACACATACAAAAACCGTATAAAGGTAATGCAATACACAAAGAACAAACAAGGGGCTTCAGGACTGAATGAAAAGAGACCAACAATCACTCTGATGAATCACATCAGTGAAGAAAATTTGAAAATTAATAGTGATAACTGGGAAATTGTCTTGACAAACATTTTACGACAGTGTAAATCTATAATAATTTTAGAAGTGTGGTACTGGCTCAGGAATTGGTAAATATACCAAGTCAACAGCACTCAAAGATCAGAGACAGCCTTAAATTTACATTAGAACTTGTGTAAAATAACCAAGATACTGCTAAGGAGAATGAATAAATTATTTTAAAAGCTGGTATTGGTAAAGGCTGTCTAAAAAACCAGGGGTGATACCACATGCCAAAATAAATACAATA
>NW_028080128.1:0-959 GCF_014824575.4 Sturnira hondurensis | reverse complement strand
AGAGAGACAGAGAGGAACACAGGTACATAAATGGCAATGAACAAGTACCTTTTGATAATAATTTTAAACGTAAATGGATTAAATGCACCAATTAAGAGACATAGAATAGCTGAATGGATAAGAAAGCATGACCCACACATATGCTGCCTACAAGAGACCCACCTGAGGACAAAAGACCACCACAGACTGAAAGTGCAAGGATGGAAACAAATTTTCCAAGCAAATGGACATGAAAAAAAAGCCGGGGTAGCAATCCTCATATCAGACAAAACAGACTTCAAAAAAAAAAGCTATAAAGAGAGACCCAGAAGGTCACTTCATAATACTCAAGGGAAGAATCCACCAAGAAGACATTAACATCATAAATATATATACACCCAACACAGGAGCACCCAAATATATAAAGAAAATCCTAGAGGACCTCAAGAAAGATACTGACAGCAACACAATTCTAGTAGGGGATTTTAACACTCCACTGTCAAAAATGGACAGATCTTCCAAACAAAATATCAACAAAGATATAGCAGCATTAAACGACACTCTAGAAGAAATGGACCTAATTGATATATATAGAGCCATCCATCCCAAAGAAACTAAATGCACTTTCTTTTCAAACGCACATGGAACATTTTCAAAGATAGATCACATGATAGGACACAAAACCACTCTCAACAACTTCAGGAAAATAGAAATCATACGAAGCATCTTCTCTGATCACAAGGGACTAAAATTGGAAACCAACCCCACAGGAAAAAACCCACAACACCCAAAATCATGGAGACTGAATGGTAGGCTATTAAACAATGAATGGGTCAAGATTGAAATTAGGGAGCAAATAAAAAAACTCCTTGAAACTAATGAAAATGAACTCCCCACAACCCAAAATTTATGGGACACAGTGAAGGCGGTCCTGAGAGGAAAGTTCATAGCGATACAGGCTCACCTAAAGAGGATAGAAA
>NW_028080127.1:0-576 GCF_014824575.4 Sturnira hondurensis | reverse complement strand
GGTGGGGGGGTGGGGGGTGGAAGTCAGGATCAGAATGTGGGCAGGGCTGTGCACACATAACCTAGACACAGCCCTGCGGAGGGCACCATCTGTGACCCTGCAGAGAAGGCCAGGTTCCGGCAGGGCGCCCGGGGCTCTGCCAAGCCGGGGTCAGCAGGGGCTGGAAAGACGTGCCGGTGGGAGGGAGAGGGGACCAGCAGGACGAAGACAGGATCATTGCGGGGGCTGCTGTGTGTCACTTGGCGGGCAGGGGTGGGGTCAGGTTGCAGTTCGCTGTCCAGTCCAGTGGCAGGAGCAGAAGTGTCCTGCCTTCTAGCTGCCTGGGTTTTCCCGGTTGGCACCCGAGGGAGGGCCTCTGCATTCTGACGGTGGCCTGGGGGGGTGGTGGCGGGGGTTGGGTCTCTGTACGGTTTCTAGGGCTGTCACAACCAAGTAGCCAAGTAGCACAGACGGGGGTGGGGGGTGGTGGGGGGTGGTGGGGTGGGGTTCAACAGCAGAACCTTGTTTCATCCCAGGCCTGGAGGCTGGAAGTCAGGATCAGAGTGTGGGCAGGGCTGCTTCCTCCAGAGGAGACCT
>NW_028080126.1:0-1193 GCF_014824575.4 Sturnira hondurensis | reverse complement strand
TGTACACTATCATGTCATCTGCAAACAATGACAGATTTGTTTCCTCCTTTCCGATTTAGGTGCCTTTTATTTCCTTTCTTTTCTGAATGCTGTGGCTAGAACTTCCAATACTATATTGAATAGAAGTGGTGAAAGTGGACAACCTTGTCTTGTTCCCAATCTTAGTGTAAAAGCTTTTAGTTTTTGTCCATTGAGTATGATGTTGGCTGTAGGTTTTTCATATATGGCCTTTATTATATTGAGGAATGCTCCCTCTATTCCCACTTTGCTGAGTACCTTTATCATAAATGGGTGTTGTACCTTATCAAAAGCTTTTCTGCGTCTATTGATATGATCATGTGGTTTTTGTCCTTGCTTTTGTTTATGTGATGTATTACATTTACTGATTTATGAATATTGAACCATCCTTGCATCCCTGGGATGAATCCCACTTGGTCATGGTGTATGATCTTTTTGACATATTGTTGGATGCGATTTGCCAATATTTTATTGAGGATTTTAGCGTCTATGTTCATCAGCGATATTGGCCTCAAGTTTTCTTTCTTTGTTGTCTCTCTGTCTGGTTTTGGAATTAGGATGATGCTGGCTTCATAAAAAGAGTTGGGGAGTTTCCCCTCCTTTTGGATTTTTTGAAATAGTCTGTGAAGAATCGGGGTCAGTTCTTCCTTAAATGCTTTGTAGAATTTTCCTGTGAAACCATCTGGGCCAGGGCTTTTGTGCAATCAGAGTTTTTTGATTGCTTCTTCAATTTCCGCTGCTGTTATTGACCTGTTCAGGTTTTCTGCTTCTTTTTCAGTGAGTTTTGGAAGATTATATTTTTCTAGAAATTTGTCCATTTCATCTAGGTTTTCAAATTTCTTGGCATACAGCTCTGCATAGTAATTCCTTACAATCTCTTCTATTTCTGTGGTATCATTTGTAATCTCTCCTCTTTCATTTCTGATTGTGTTTATTTGGGTCCTCTCTCTTTTTTGCTTGATGAGCCTACTTAAAGGTTTATCTATTTTGTTTATCTTTTCAAAAAACCAACTCCTGGATTCATTAATCCTTAGAATTGTGCTTTTAGTCTCTGTCATTTAATTCTGCTCTGATCTTGGTTATTTCCTTCCTTCTACTTGCTCTGGGCTGTCTCTGTTGTTGATCCTCAAGTTCTTGGAGGCGTCGGGTTAGGTTGTTTGTTTGAAATGTTTCTA
>NW_028080125.1:0-546 GCF_014824575.4 Sturnira hondurensis | reverse complement strand
TCCAACTCCACACAACAGCTTCATTTGTTATGTATATATTGATAAGACCCACATTTATATTTTCAGGCAAAATTTCATCCTGAATATCTAATTGTTTGCCTGGCATTACTTCTTGGGTGCTATGCACATACTACAACCAAGGCTTTCCTAAACTAAACTCAGTTTTCACTCCTCCCAACCTACCTTCTTTAATGACTTCCCATTGTTCTCCATTTAAAGTTAAGGCTTCTGGAAAGTTGTGATTTATGCCATACTTTCCTCTCCAACCATGTCTCCCAATACTATTCTGCTCAAACCCTGAGGCTGCCATAATAAAATGCCTAAACTTCTGAAGGGCCTCACACTTCCTCCTGTCTTGCATTTGCTCATGTTCTTCTTTCTGCCTTGACCATTATTTCTCTGCCCCTTTTTGCTTGATCGATGTCTATTCTTCCTACAAACTTTAACTTAGATATATCAGACCCCAAGAAAGACCTTAAGTATACTTCCTCTGTGGGTTAACACTATCCTGTACTTGCCTGGCACTGCTTTGTGACATCTGCTCAT
>NW_028080124.1:0-907 GCF_014824575.4 Sturnira hondurensis | reverse complement strand
CAACACAGAAATACAAAGGATCATTAAAGAACACTATGAACAATTATAGGCTCAAAAATTGGAGATTCTAGAAGAAATGTATAATCTTTTAGAAACATACAGACTTTCTAAATTTGTATGAATTTGTAAATGAATCATATCCTATAACAATATTCATAATATTTATCATTAAATCACATTTAGATAAGGGGACAAAAGTAGAGTATACATGGGACTTATGTATGACTGTATTCATTTCTTCACTTTTTTTGTTTCCTCCTCCTTTTTTATGAATGTCTGTACACTGGTACTTGATTGGGGAGGAGCTCTCCTCAAACCTAGGGCTGCTGGATCAAAGAATATGTGCATGTCAGCTACAAAGCATAACAATAAAACAAACCTCCTGGAAACCATGACCTCACACAGAAGGAAAACATTTCTAATCCTGTGGAAACCACCGGAGGTTCCTCTCTGATCCGTTCTCCCTGATCCACAGAGGTGCCCACTCTTCTGAAGGTTATGTACATAGTCTAGATAGATTAAATACAGACAGATACATACATACATACCATATTTTTTGGACTACAAGATGCACTTTCCCCCCTGCCCCGCTCCAAATTTGGGAGGGATATGGTTGCTAATGCTGCTGTTGAGTTCTGTTTACATTCACATTGGGGAAATATTATGTTATTTATGCTATTAAATATTTTATCACATTTTTTGCTTCAGATTTTTTCCTGTTTTCCTCCTCTAAAACCTAGGTGCATCCTGTGGTCCAAAAAATACAGTAGGTACATACAAACATACATACATACCCACACTGCCAGACAGATAGTTACCTAAACTATATTATTTTGTTATATTTATTCCCTTTTTTAAAAATTGCTGTTCAAGTACAGTTGTCTTCATTACCCCCCACCTGTGCTCC
>NW_028080123.1:0-511 GCF_014824575.4 Sturnira hondurensis | reverse complement strand
CTGGACTCTTTGACTGTGTGGACAACTTCCACACTGTGGGCTGGGACACGGCGGAGGGGTGTGGTCCAGAACGAGGTAGTTCTCGGGGCTGACAGTGGTTAGCCTGGAAGGTTGTCCACGACAGTCTTCTTGGGGTATCTGCTCTTGCTAGTCCTTTCTTGTCCCCTCCTCTCCGGAACGTGTCTGCAGTACCTTCAATACTTGGAGTTTAGGCCACGGTAGTCGCCAGAGGCAGCACACCTGTACCGGAGTCTCAGCAAGTGGCTCAGACACCGGGACCTTGGGCACCCTGCTTAATGTCGTCGAGATTCAGTTGCTGATGGTGGCAGCTTCCACGTGGTGTGATGTTCTTGTAAATGAGACGCCACACACACCAAGGTCTCAGCATTGCATCTGGCCCGAGGCACTTACCAGCAAATTGAGACACGTGTTATTAGCTGTTATTTGGCCGAACTGAATGGAGACAAAATTCAGGCCTTTCTTATTTTGCTTTAGTTTTTTTTTTTTTTTT
>NW_028080122.1:0-778 GCF_014824575.4 Sturnira hondurensis | reverse complement strand
CTATTGTATGCTTTTGCTTCTTTTGTTAGATATAAATTGACTGTATAAGCATAGGTTAATTTCTGGACTGTCTATCCTGTTCCATTAATATATACAGCTCTGTGCCGCCGCCCGCGGCAGCAAGGTGTGGTCACGAGGTGAGGCGAGAGACTTAAAAAATAATGGAGAGGACCATAGCTCTGCTGGCATATGGCGAGTTTATTCAAGGAACTGCTGGCTTATATGCAGAACTACAGTGGCCCGAGAACAATGCTGTTTTACAAAGGTTTGTACATTACCGAAGGCTATCAAGAGGGCAAGATGTTCTCACATCCTGAGAACATTAGCCCACAGATAGCAGTGTCCTCAAGATTATCTCTTTCCTGGAACATGACGCACATGCCAAGACCTTGTTCTTTCCTTCAAGGCTGAGAAGGAGAAGGTCCGGAAGATGTCAAGATACCCGCCGGCTCCGGGGACCAGAAACCAAGTCTCGCCACCGTTTTCACAGTGGGGGCTCTGTCCGTGATCCCCTGTGGCCTGGCGGGCCCCCACAGCTCTGTTCCTATGCCAGTACCATACCATTTTGATTACTATAACCTTATACTATAGTTTGATATCAATGATATGTCATGAAAGAATGCTCATAATAATGACACATCATGTTTTGCATGAGCACCACATCAGACATCAGGCTTTTACACGCTTTACCCCATTTAATTCTTGTATCAAGCATATCAAGTAGTACTATAATTATCCCCATTTTATAAATGAGGGAGCTCACACTTTGAGATATTAA
>NW_028080121.1:0-1119 GCF_014824575.4 Sturnira hondurensis | reverse complement strand
TTATGGTATCAACCCTCGTGGTCTTAAACCCAATGATCTTTGGCAGATGGACGTTACCCACTGCCCAGCGTTTGGATTACGTTACTTACATGTCACCGTTGATACCTGTTCTCATTTTATCTGCGCTTCTCCTCTCACAGGTGAAAATGTACGCAATGTTATTACTCACTTTCTCTTTTGTTTTTCAATCCTTGGAGTTCCTAAGGTCTTGAAGACAGATAATGCCCCAGCGTATACTAGTAAAAGTTTCGCTTCTTTTTGTGCTTCATTTCAGATTTTACATAAAACAGGTATACCTCACAACCCACAAGGACAAGGTATCATTGAACGTACTCATCTTTCCCTCAAACATCAGTTCTCTAAATTAAAAGGGGGGAGATGGTATGATCCTCATTCTCCTAAACTGTTAGTGTCACATTCCTTATTTGTTCTTAACTTTTTAACTTTGGACGCAGAGGGACGCTCCACGGCTGATCGGCATTGGGGGCCGCGTATGCAACATTACCCGTTGGTTTATTGGAGAGACCCCATAGATGGCTCTCGTCATGGACCTGACCCAGTTTTAATATGGGGCAGGGGGCATGTTTGTGTTTTTCCAACAGACGCAGAAGCCCCTCGTTGGCTTCCTGAACGTTGTGTCTGACATGCCCAGAAGCAAAACGAACCGGCTGCGGGGACGGCTAGCACGCTTGACGATGCAGCCTTGCCTCAGCCACCCAGAGCGAGCTCGGAAAAGACGCCAATGTCTGGCGATTTTGCTGAGCCTTTTTTGGATGCTGAGGATTCAAGTGAAGACTGAGAAATATTGGGCTTTTGTCCCTAACCCTCCAATGATGCATCCTGTGACCTGGAACGATAATGACTTTGTTCCTGTTTATGTTAACAATACTAAAGTTTTAGGACCTCCTTCTATAGGACATGTTATCCCAATATCTATACTTTATAACTATACAGGATTATCTACTACTTTACCCATCTGTTTTTCATTAGACAATAATAACTGCACTCTTATCTCTAGATATGTTGATTGGGATGGGAATTTCACTAACGGGACTCACTGGGGAGTAGACTTACTATACCTACGACAAAATGTCTCAACTACCATTGTAGGACCAGGAG
>NW_028080120.1:0-780 GCF_014824575.4 Sturnira hondurensis | reverse complement strand
TATATACCTTAGAGATATTTTGTTTAATAAGAAAGAAGGATAATGATATGTATTAGATTTTGCTTGCATTTGAAAAGAGACATGGGAAAGGTAAATAAGAAACTAATAAAAAGAATGACCAACAGAGAATCAGAGATGAGGAATAAAATGAATGGGAAGAGTCCCTATTGTTACAGAGATGAGACTACAGAGCACTCCCATTTCTATGGTTTTAACTTTAAGTCGTGCACATGTTTAACATAATCAAAATAAGAACATTGTTAAGGACACACTTAAACAGTCAGAAGAGTTGTCAGTAGTTGGTTAAGGGGTGTCTAGCATACAGTCTCAACAATGGACTGTTCCACCCAAGAAATGAGGTTAGAAGGCTTAGATGAAATCTCAGATGGGATAAACTTGGACCCCAGGTCAAACAATACCAAGTTTAAATACTGACTTCCTGGTAGGCTAGCTATATGATCGCTGCAGATTATTTAACATCTCTGAGTTTCAACTGAATTATTCCTAATAATAACAGCATCAATTTCCAAAGGGTGTCATGAAAAAGCAATGAATGTAAGATCCTTGGCACTTAGTGTTTGATTACAGTTAAGAATTGCTATCATTATCACCATTGTCCTCATCATAGAAGTAGAATGGACATAGAAAGTACCTCTTTGAACCACCCAAAAGATTTGTACTGGGAAAGTCTCAAGTAGTTGGACAATGATAGGCAGAACTAAAGGCACGGTTTCATATATTTTAGCAAAATCAACCTCTTTTTCTGATATTTCTACTGGT
>NW_028080119.1:0-1139 GCF_014824575.4 Sturnira hondurensis | reverse complement strand
GATTGCAGGTTCCCGTGACACCACCATGCAGGTCGTCCAGCCAGGCTTGGTCCTGAGGACAGACACACCCCCAGCACCACTCTCTGTCCTCTGCCCCTGGTCCCTCCCTGTTGGTCTGACCTTCCCCAGTGGCTCTCTTTTTCAAATCAATTCTGGGGGGTCTTCATCATTCCTATCACCATCAGCTTTGAGATGAGAGCTGTGGCCAGGCTCCTGTGGCAGCAGCCCTGGAAGGCCTCCCATGAGGGTACTCTTTGCCTTGGTCTGGAGGATGTTACTGGCCTTCCTTGAGGTGCAGGGGCTGGGGGCTGGGGGTGCAGGGGAGCTGGGAAAGGGACAGTCTGACTGGTGGTGGTCAGAGGGAGGGGGCCTGCCTCCTCCAGCTTTAGCCATGTCCTCTCCTCCATGCACACACTCATGGGTGGAATATGGGAAAGAACGGACTGTCTCTCATGCCAGACTCTCTTCCCAGCTGGCCGGCCAAAGGGCTGCTCTCCTGGTCACATGACATCGTCTGAGAGGAAAAAGCAAAAAACAAGGTAACACAACATTTGAAAAAAACCCAGACAACTGAACAGCATGACCGAGTAGCTGAAGCTCTAGACTCCCGTCTCCTGAGAGGTCTCCTGTCAGAATCAGACTGCCTGAGTTTTGTTTCTGCATGAACATTTGGAGCACTGAAGGCCTCTCAGGGTCTTCTCCACATGTGCCACCCAACAGTGATTGGTTCAAACAGGACTCTTTTTGCAGGTAACACACCGCTTAGCCAGAGATTCACGTACCATAGAGCTTGGAAAATGTGTGGTCTGCTTTGTGTTTCCAAGAAACGTTAGGAACTGAGAATTCTCTCCCAGACTTGGGTCTGTTGCTGTGGTCATCCCTGGTCCCCTGCCTTACGGCCTTGTCCCCAAGATGCCGTCTTCCCAGCATGTCACTGATCTGTGGTTGTGGCCTTGCATTTACAGCCCTTTATGGAATTGTGTGCTGCTCAGAAAATTTCATATTCTCCCATGAAGCCAACTTTGACACTTTGAATTAAAAATAAACTTCCAGAGACTTCTGCCAAGATGGAGGCATAGGTGGAAACACTGTG
Organism: Sturnira hondurensis; assembly: GCF_014824575.4. Lineage (NCBI taxonomy): Eukaryota > Metazoa > Chordata > Mammalia > Chiroptera > Phyllostomidae > Sturnira > Sturnira hondurensis. The sequence goes on along the minus strand of NW_028080119.1, from coordinate 46 downwards.
CCTTCTGCCACAACCAAGTTTGAACACAATAAAGGTTTGGAGAACT
>NW_028080118.1:2404408-2429960 GCF_014824575.4 Sturnira hondurensis | reverse complement strand
AGTATAAAGGACACATGGACAATAACTAAGGTGGGGGGCAGAGATGGGAGGGTGGTGGGGAGCACTGGGGGGTGCAGGGCTGGGTATACAAGAAAGAAAACTGTACTTGAACAAGAGTTAAATTTTAAAAAATAATTAAAAATTTTATATTTCCCAATGATGAAAACCTTTCTGGAGAGGAAACTTACCAGAAAAATACATTCATGACACTTTTCCAAACAGTAAGGTCGACTTTATAGAGGACTATGACAGTAGGTGTAAGGACTACTCCAATAGGGTTTTGCAGTGGGGAAAAGAGATTGAGCCTAATTCCAAATATAACAAAGAAAAGTGAAAATTATATCCGATGAGCAAGATAGGGATTGGGGTGAATACCAGTGGCTGAAAACTTATTAAAAGGAAACATCAGGGTAAGGTGGAGTTCTGGCTACAATGACCTACCAAGAATCTTGCTGAATACAGGCCAAGGTGATCGATCATATACTACCTGCAGGATGATGGAGGATGATGAATTTGATCAGATACTGAGAGTGATTAGATATGGAGGGTGGGAAATTATAGCTACACTGACAAGGGTCCAGTTTTTGCTAAAATTGGGCTCTTGATGACATGTCTAAGGATGAGGTCTAGTTGAACAAGAGCTCAGAGGAACCTGACTGGAGTTTGGTCAAGGAAAGAATCTTTTGTCAGTTCCTCTTCTGCTTCAAGGAAAGAAAAGGTATTTTTGTTTCCTCTAAAGAACGTAAATCTATTTTTTCATTTTGATGGCTTTTTACTCATTAAGGAGTAGCTGAGCCAGCCATCTGTTGGGATTTCGTAGCACAGGATATTTGCTGGATGGTGCTACTAGGCATTTAATGAGTAAAATTTCTATGAAAATAAAATGAGAGAAATTAATAGTTAGAAATCCAATTTCTGAGTCTAGAGAGCAGCCAATCAAGATTTTTAGATGTTGGCAATGTAGTGACTGAATGCAGTTCCAGCTGCCTGCCACTTCAAAAGGCAATACTCTAGAGGCAGGTGCTGATGTAAAGAAAAGTGATTTTGGAGCTCCAGTAGCGCAATCGGTTAGTGCGCGGTACTTATAAGAAAAGTGATTTTGCCCTGGCTGGTGTAGCTCAGTGGATTGAGCACGGGTCTGTGAACCAAAGGATCAAGGTTCGATTCCCGGTCAGGGCACATGCCTGGGTTGCAGGCCAGTTCCCAGCAGGGGACACACAGGAGGCAACCATACATTGATATTTTTCTCCCTCTCTCCTTCCCTTTCCCTCTAAAGATAAATAAATAAATAAATCTTAAAAAAAACCCAACAACAACAAAAAAGAAAAGTGATTTTATTTTAGGTACTGGCCACCTGGAAGTGGGGACTCACATCTCAAAGCCTATCCCCACCTCTCAGTGGAGGCAGAGGTATTTATAAGGAGGGAGAGGGGAACAGAACATAGAGATCAAGGGAGTGGGATGAAAAGTTATTTACGTGGAAATTGGCACAGTCCATTCCGATAAGGCAAGTGATGGTCAGTGTGCATCATCCTGGTTTAGACATCCTGGCTTCACTCCATTCCAGCTTCCTGTAATCCTGGCTCTATGGTTGAAAATAAGCAAATCTTCCTGAGCTGGAATGACTGAAGGCTGGAGTCTGTATCTTTTGAAATTAGTTCCTAGAATTCTTATACAAATATGCTAAAAAAAACCCAAATATGCTGTTTACCTACAAGCTACATATGACTCAGAGTCAGCATTTATAAAAACAATGTCAAGATAATAGTGGGGTGGCCTACAATTTCCCACTGTTACAGTCTGATGAATTTCTTGGTTTGCAGTTTAAATGTCTTTGATGATGGCATGTGGTACTCCTATGAACTATTTGAGTAGCAGTCTTGAAGGTTGCCCACAGATGACCTACTGCAGTGAATTATTTGATGTTTATATTAAGTTAGGTTCTAGTTTGCAGTACTTGGGAGAAAGGGCAGCATTAGTTTTCAGGACTGAACAGACAAAAAAGTTAAAGAATAATTAGAAATATTAGTTTGGAGGGTTGTAGTCAGATATTGGAGAAAACTAGAAGAATTTAGACTCCATAGGATGTGGTATAGTTTTTTTTTTTTTTTTTGTCAAAACAAAAAAAATGTTTCTCTAAAATACCCCCATCTTAATTCTTGTTTACAAAATAAGTTTTGTCTCATTAAATTTGGCTTTCTAATTGACATAAGTGCAAGAAAAATAACAACTGACCACTTTGGCATTGTTGAGTTTGCTTCACTGGGACTTGTCATACCGAATCTCAGGTTAAACTTTTAAAAAGTATCTTGAAGCTAAAAGGCCAAGCCAAAAACTTACCATCATACTTCACTTGCCACACAATAAAGACTTGATTCAAATCCTCTCTTCTTCAGATTCCCAAGATATCCCTAGTTTCCTGAGTCTTCCAGGAAGTAATATTTTTTACTCACCTGTAAGTCTAGGAAGCCTGTAATCCACATACCAGGCTGGTGTTCCTAAAAGAGCTGTGTAGGCATTAGTTCCATAAAGCCAATTGTAATTTCTTAAACCAGATTTTATGTACATTATTTTCAAACAGGACATTCTGATATAAACGTTGGTTATTTTTTTAATTTAATTCTTATTCAAGTACAGTTTTCTGTCTTACATTCCCAGCTCTGCCCCCCCAGTGCTCCCCACCTCCCTCCCATTTCCGCCCCCACCTTAATTATCATCCATGTGTCCTTTATACTTATTCATGTGAGTCCATCCTCTTTTCTCCTATGATTCTCTCCCCTCTCCCCGCTGGATCCTGTCAGCCTGTTCTGTATTTGAGTGTCATTGGTCATATTTTGCTTGCTTGTTTGTTTTGTTGTTTAGATTCCTGTTAATGGGAATATCATATGGTATTTGTCATTCACTGCCTGGCTTATTTCACTCAGCATAATGCTTTCCAGTTCAATCCATGATGTGGCAAAGGGTAGGAGTTCCTTCTTCCTTTCTGCAGCATAGAATTCCATTGTGTAAATGTACCATGGTTTTTGGATCCAGTCATTGACCGATGGGCATTTAGGTTGCTTCCAACTCTTGGCTATTGTAAATTGTGCTGCTATGAACATCGGGGTGCATAGGTTCTTTTGGATTGGTGTTTCATGGTTCTTAGGATATACTCCTAATAGCGGAATTGCTGGGTCAAAAGGCAGATCCATTTTTAGTTTTCTTAGAAAATTCCATACTCTTTTCCACAGTGGTTGTATCAGTCTGCAGTCTCACCAACAGTGAACTAGGGTCCCCTTTTCTCCACAACCTCTCCAACATTTGTTTTTTGTTGCTTTGTTTATGATGGCCATTCTGACTGGTGTTCTTCACAATACTTAATAACTGTTTGAAATTGTATGCCTAGTGTGTTAATGGTAGGTATCATTAACCATTAAGAGTTGGGGGATTTTCACTGCTGTGCCCTGAGCCCCTAGTACAGAATCTTGACACACAGTAGATTTTCCCATATGTATCTTGAAAAAAAGTAAATCAATGGTTAATGGATGATTATGTACTTAGTGAGTACTGTAAAGGGAACACTATTTATTTAGAAAAATTAATTCTAGTGCAAATATCAATTATATACTTTGAGTGACAGCTTACTTTATAAATTTAGATACTTAAGCTTTTTTTAGGAAGGCATATATGTAACGGGGTAAGTCAGACCTGAGATTCCCAGAGAACAGAGGAAGACCCCAGGTTCAGGGGAAACCCCATCCCAGGGGAATTCAGAGGCTGAAGATGAAAGCATTTTGCCTTCTGGGAAGGGAGGGACTGACTGAAAAAGGGAAACTGCCTGAGGCAAGAGGCTAGTATAAACACAATGTAGTTGGCAGGAGGAGAAGAAGAAAGGTCATGGGATTGAAACTGGAGCTGGAGCTTAATAGCTCACAGCTTTGAGGCTACTAGCTCATGACACAGGCTATACAGTGTTTACATGAGCTGTGAGTGATGGGTTCTCCACCCAAGATGAGTGGAAACTTCTGCCCATGCCCAGAAAAAAGGGCAAAGAGAAACACAGCCATTGCTTGGAAAACTGTACACTCCCACAGGGCTTCCAGTGCTCCTGGGATTTTGGAAGGGCTCTTTTTAAAGTAAAGGCACAGAGAAAGTTCACTCTCTCTGGGTACTGGGTTTTTGCTTTGAAGTTGGTGCAAGCTCTCACTCTCTCTGGGCTTTTGGCATTGAGTGCAGACTCTTGGCTCTGGCTTTGGCCCTTGGACCTCCTGGGCTTCTGGTCCTGATCCTTGCATGGACTCGAACACTTGTGGTTCCTGGCAGATGTTAGGCCCACCAGTGGCTTAGACCTCGCATAGTTGGAAGCCTGCTCCTGGAGGCTAGGTCCCACAATGGAACTTGAACCTCTCTGGGCTCCAGCCTCTGAGAGGCTATGATCCAGTGCAGCATGGCACATGGGTCCTGGATGGCTACATGCAGATTAAGAGCAGCACTCCCCAGATCCTAAGAGAGGTACTATAAGGAGATGGCAAGACTGAAACCCACAGGTGCATATTCCAGAGAGGATGGAGATCCCTTTTTGTGACAGGCTTAAGGAGAGACAAGGAAATGGGGAACTTCTGAGTGTGGTTATTTTGGCTTGTAGTCTTTTGAGGAACAAGAGAATTTCCAGGTCTCATGGGAGAAAAGGGTTCAGAAAATGAGTCCTTTCAGTACCCCCAAAGTTGGTACCCTCTTAATAGAAACCTGTTTCTTTCAACATAAATTCTTGGGTCACATATTAGTGTGACTAGCAGCTGAACCCCATGCTGTGCAGTTACATATATGCTAGCCTAGATATAGGGTGGGGCAAAAGTAGGTTTATAGTTGTAAGCATGCAAAAAGCAGATTTTATTCTTGTATTATTAATTAATTATTGCATTATTTTCCACGTAACTGTAAGCTCACTTTTGCCCATTCCTCTATTTCTTTATACAGATAAATGAACAATAGCACTATTGTCTGTTGTCATCAGAACATATCAAAATACATAAAGTTGTTTTTATGTAAGATCAAAGAATTCATATTCACACCTCAGATAGGTTATTTTGTGTTTCTTAAGCAAAAGAAGGCTCAGGTGTGTCTTAGGCTTAAAAGCATTAGTTTATGTAATTTTAGAGATCAACTATTTTCACAAATCCACACAGGATTATGATTAAAGGCCCCAGGAAAGATCATTTTCTTTTCTTTTTGATTGAAATGAAATGTCTTATATAATCAACAATCAACAGTCTACCTCAGATTTTCTTTTTCATACTGTATTTTCAAAATATTTTTACATAAATGCATTGTATGGCATCATACTCACTTGTACTGTGTACACCATTTTTTCTTCTTTATATTATTTGGCTTCTTTTTCTCCTCTTGCCCCATTCAAACAGCTCCTGCTTTGTAACTCAACAGATAAGTTTGCATATATATTTACATTACATACATGCACACATGCACAGACACCTCTATGCATCATACATTCAAATAGCAGAGAATAAATGACAAAATAAAAATCTTAGAAGAAGCCTGAAAAAAAAAAGCTTACCTCTAAAGAAATAGGGATAAAAATTTACAGTGAAGTTCTTGTCAGATACTATGGAAGCCAGAAGAAAGTAGAATGAAATATTTTAAGTGTTGAAAGGGAAAAGTCACCATCATAGAATTCTATATACAGCAAAAGTCTCCTTTAAAAATAAATAGGCAGAAATAAAAACTCTCTCAAACAAAATTTCTGAAATAAGCCAATGTAGCATGGCCCCAGGATATAAAGTCAATTTACAAGAGTTCATTGTTTCCTTATACACCAGCAATAAACATTTTGAAATTAGAATTAAAAATAAACCTTTGAAACAGCACTAAGAGGTAAAAATTTACAAGATTAGTATGTAGTAATTTACAAAACAGTGATGTAAGAAATGATAGAAGATCTAAATAAATCAATGGAGAGGTATTCCAAGCTCATGGTCTGAAAGACTCACTGTTGTTAACACCCCATTTTTCCAAATTTATCCATAGACTCAACACGCTTTCTATCAGAATCCCAGCAAGGTTATTTTCTAGATATTGACAAACTGATTATGTAGTTCACATAAAAAGTCGAACAATTAGAACAGCCAACATAACATTGAAAAGAAAAGAACAAAGTTAGGAGATAACATTACCAAAATTTGTCTTACTATAAACCTGCTGTAATTAAGATACTTTGGTATTGATTAAAAAACACATATCTATGAAACAAAATAGAGCCCAAAAGAAGACTAGAAAAATATAATCAAATGATTTTCAAAAAAGTTACAATGAAGCATATAGTTTTTCAACAAATGGTACCTAAACAATAAGACATCTGTATGCAAAAAAGATGAACCTAGACAATACCTTACACAATTCAAAAATTAATGCTAGATCATGTGTCATAGAAATGTGCACTTGAAACCTATATAATCTTATTAACCAATGTCATTCCAATAAATTTAAGGAAATGAAGAAAAACATAAATCATAGGATCTAATGTGAAATTCAAGACTACAAAATTTTTAGAAGAAAAAATAATAAGACAAAATCCACATTACCTGGTATTTGGTGTTGAATTTTTACATATTACATGAAAATCACACGCCATGAAAGAAAGATTGAAGAGTTGGACTTAATTAAACATGAAAACCACTCTGCAAAAGAAAGGGAGAATACAAGCTACTAACTGGGAAAAATAATGAGAAAGCACAGGTGATCAATGTTTATCTAAAATTTACACAGAACTCTTAAACTCAGCACAAAGATAACAACCTAATTAAAAATGGACAAAATATCTGAACAGACACTACAACAAAGAATATAAAATGATAAGAAATAAGCATATGAAAATACATCATTATCATTAGGAAATTTCAAATTAAAATAATGAGATAACAGTGGACAGCAATTACAATGGCTAAAATTATAAACAATGACAAAATTAATTCCTTTAAAAGATCCAGGGTAACTAGAACTCTCATTTATTGCTTGTGAAAGTACAAACTAGTACAGTCACTTGGAAAGACAGTTTGTGTTTCTTACAGAACTACAGATGAACTTACCACCCTATCAAGCATTTGTGTTCCTGAGTATTTACCAATTGGATGGAAACTCTATGTCAACAACAACAATGAAAAAAACCCCCTGCACATCAATATTTATAGCAGCTCAATTCACAGTCACCAAACATTGGATTCAACCAAGACCATTCAACTTTAAAGATTCAAGGTTGAACCTTTACTTAAACTGCACACTTTATATAAAACGTAACTCAAAATGGAACTGGAAAGCATTATGCTGAGTGAAATAAGCCAGGTGTTGAAGGACAAATACCATATGATCTCACCTTTAACAGAAAGCTAAACAACAAAACAAACAAGCAAGCAAAATATAACCAAAGACACTGAAATGGAGAACAGGCTGACAGTGACCAGAGGGAAGAGGGGAGGGAATTTCAGGAGAAATAGGGGAGGGATTTAGAGGAACATATATAAAGGATACATGGACAACAACTGAGAAGGGTGGAAATGGGAGGGAGGGGGGAGCAGGGGGGTAGTATGGGATTGGAGTAATAGACAGAAAACTGTACTTGAAAAATAATTAAATAAAATTTTAAAAATGGACTATAGAATTAAAGTTAAAATGTAAAGGTATAAACATTTAGAAGAAACATATGAGTATCCCTGGCTGGTATGGCTCAGTGGATTGAGTGTATTCCTGCAAACCAAAGGGTCCTGGTTTGATTCACAATCAGAACACATGCCTGGGTTGTGGCCCAGGTCCCCCATAGGGGGTATGTGAGAGGCAACCATACATTGATGTTTCTCTTTCTCTCTTTATCCCTCTCTTACCTTCTGTCTAAAAATATATAAAATCTTTACTAAAAAAAGATTTGTATTAAAAAGAAACATATGAGTAAATTTTTGCAAATTTTAATACAGTTAATAGACAACATCATAAGCACCATTAGATTAAACTTTATTAAAATTAAAAGTTTATAGTTACATTTTAAAATTTTGCTATATGAATGACCCTGTTAAGATGTTGAAAAGACAAAGTACAGAATTAGAGAATGTATTTGTGAATCACATTATCTGACAATGAACTAATATCTAGAATGTATAAAGAACCCCAAAAGTCAAGAATCTTACCACAATAAAATCAACTAAACTTGGTAGTAAGAAAATTTCAATTAGAAAATATGCAGTTGGCAAATAAAAACATAAAATATGTTCAACATTATTTGTCATCATGTATATATAAGTTAAAACCACAATGTAATATCACTACACACCTATCAAATTTTGTAACATAAAAGTTAGTGACAGAGAACACCTTTCTACTTACTAGATGAGAGGCTGCCCAATTCATGAGTTATTCAATAAAGACAATTAGACCTTTAAAAAATAGTGACAATACCAAGAATTGGTGAGGATGCGAAGAAATTGGATTGGTTATGCAATCCTAATGACAATGTAAAATGGCACAGCCACAGTAGAAAAACAATGGGCAAGTTCCATAAATAACTAAACGTGAAACTAATAAATCACTCAGCAATTAAATTCCTGGCCATATTTACCAGAGAAATGACAAGTTAGGTTTACAAACACACACAAAATGTGTGCACAAATGCTCATAACTGCCTTGTTTATAATAGCTAAAAACTGGAAATAAGCCAGATTTCCCTCACTGGTTAATAGTTAAACCAACCATGATACATACATACCATAGAATATTACTCATTAATAAAAATGAAATATATATGTATGTATGTATGAGAAGTCTGTTCAGAACATATCCAGCCATGTAAAATATGAAAAATAGGTATATTTATTTAAAAAGATACAAGATGCAAGAAATGTGCTAGGACAATAACATCTCAGTCCCCTTCAAAGCAGACACTTTGGGACCTCACGCAGTTCTCCCCATGTATTTATTTGCCATCAGCAGCCCTGTTGTATTTTACTGAATCTCACTGATGCTTTGAAATCTCTTCCCTTTCAAAGTGAGTTCAGTTTTGGGAAAAGCCAGAAGTTGCGGGGTACCAAATCTGAGCTGTAACAGAGCTGAGTCACCTTGGGTGATTTGATGTTTCACCAAAAAACTGCAGGAGATGTGATGCATCAGCGGGCATACTGTCGTGATGAAGCTGCCAATCACCAATTTCCCATAGCTGTGGCCTTCTGAATCATCTGAATAGTTTTTGCAGAGGAATTTTCAAGCCTAATGCAAAAATTTGATGCAGATTCATTGCTCTACTCACTCAGTCATTTTGAATGTGATGGGCACACAGTACATGTGCTCACTCAACAGCATCTACTGTCCCCACTGACTAGTACAGTGAGATCACCATTGTTCACTCATACACATCCCAGTTCACTCTTCTTGGCTGCCAGGTTTCATCAATGTCACACAAACCATTCTCATTATATTAACAATGGTGGACTTTTTCTGGATAGACCTCGTATATATGTATTCAACAATTTGGATCAATTTCAAGAAGTTATGCTGGGTAAAAGTGCCAATTTCAAAAGTTTACATACAACATGATTTTACTTATATAGCATTCCTGAAATGACAGTTTAGAAATAGAAGAAAATTTCATGCATTTGGGGGCTTTGGGAGGGGGTGGAGATAGGCAGGAATTGGGTGTGGTTAAAAAAGTAAAAGAAGAGGAAGCCTTGCTGTGATAGAACAATTCTTTATCTTTGACTGTAGTGTTTCTATCCCAGTTGCGACATTGTATTATAGTTTCACACCAAATTTGTATAGTTTGTTTATAAATTTTATGGTATTTGCTCCTTTATCATTTTTATACAGTCTTCTGTTTCTAACTGTCTTTTAATTATTATTCAGACATTGCAGTTTTATTAAGAGATCATCCTCCCTTAGGCTGTACGTATAGTTTTCTAGACTTGCTTCTAAGAAGTCAGAAGTCATTATTGCAACTGGAATTCCCTTGGAGTAATGATTTAATGTAAAGATTTGATTTGTTTTTCTGCATGGAGATCAAAACATCCTTCTATGCCTTGCTATCCTCCTTTGTTATACTTTCCTTGGCTGATCTTGAGCATTTCTATTTTCAAATGAATATTTAAGCCATTACTTCTAATTTAAAAATCCATTTGGCTTATAATTAAAAATGAGTTTCAGTTAAATATTAACTATAAGAGAATTTATATTTTATGACACTTATATTTTATGATACTTAGATGTTTCCTTCTGCATCTGTAGTTTTATTGACAAGATCTGTCTTCCATATAACACCAAAGAAGAAAAAAACAAAAATGCTGGAAAGACCATACAACAGGATCTATTTTACATGTGATACAAAATTAGATTTACAGTTAAGATGCTTAGAAGTAATTGAAGTAAGTGAAAGTGTTTTGTCTACTGTCTTCAACTGTGAGTTGTAGCAGGGTAGGGCAGGAGATCTCAGCCCTACATATGATGGTAAAGATCTTGGGGCTATGATATCTACTGGTTGAAACCTTGCCTCTACAGGTAATACAGCAAGTTTTCTCTTTGATACTAATAAAAATGGTGTCTATATGTCATAAGAAGGGTTAATCAAAGGTTGGAAAGACTTCAATTTGTCACTACAAAAAACAAAGTCCCCTAGACATTTAAATATTTAAAATGTAATTCGATCAAAATAGCTTGCATTTGAGGACTTCCAGCCAAGATGGAGGCATAGGTGGAAACACTGTGCCTCTCACACAACCAAGTTTAAAGACAACAAAGTTTTAGTAACAAAACCACAACCAAAACACAGAAAATTTAACTGTACAGAACTCCGACAACAACTAACCATTCAGCTAGACTGGTAAGAAAGGCGGGGTCAGCGGCTGCCGGAGTGGGGTTGCACAGGAAAAAGTGGCCAGACTAACCCAGGCATGCAGGCTGTGGTTGGCAGATCCCAGGCGCAGAGTGGCAACAAGCAGACCCAGTGGGGGCACAGGCGGCAGGCTGACCACGGTCACACATTCACACTCAGATAAACTAGGCAAAGGAGCGAGCAGTGAGACAGACTGCACAGGCTAGGGCCCCAGTGATGGGAATTAAAGCCTAAAAGCATCAATTAGAAAAACTTCTGGGGGTTGAGGTGCTGGGAGAAGCTCCCAGGCTCATAGAGAGTTTGTTGGAGAGACCCACAAGGTCCTGGAGGGTGCACAGGCCCACACATCCAGGAGCCAGCACCAGGGGTTCCCGGGTTGCTTGCGGAAAGCAGCAGAGGGGACTGAAATTTGAAAGAGAGCAGAAAAAACGCCATAGCCCCTCTCTGACGATGACCCCAAATACAGTGTCAGAACCCAGCAACCTGGGTCGCCCCGCCCTGTTGAACACCTAGGGCTCCACACGTCATACATAACAGGCTCGACCTGACCAAAACATTATGACTCAAGAAGAAGAACAGCTCAAAGCCCTAGAGCCAATACTTCTAAGCAACCAAGAGATAGCTAACCTATCTGATGCACAGTTCAAAATACTGCTGATCAGGATGCTCACAGAACTGGCTGATTTTAGTCACAAATTAGAGGAACATATGAAGGCTAAACTAATTGAAATGAAGGGAAATGCACAGGAAACCAATAGTGAAGGAAAGGAAACTGTGATTCAAATCAAGGGAGTGGACCAGAAGGAAGAAAAAAATGACCGAACAGAAAAGAATGAAGAAACAAGAATTTCAAAAAATGAGGAGAGGCTTAGGAACCTCCAGGACATCTTTAAAAATTCAAACATCCAAATTATAGGGGTACCAGAAGGGGAAGAGGAACAGCCATGAGTGGAAAACGTATTTGAACAAATAATAAAGGAGAACTTCCCCAGTCTGGCAAAGGAAATAGACTTCCAGGAAATCCAGGAAGCTCAGAGAGTCCCAAAGAAGGTGGACCCAAGAAGGAACACACCAAGGCACATCATAATGACATTAGCCAAGATGAAAATGAAGGAGAGAATTCTAGAAGCAGCAAGAGATAAGGGGACAGTCACCTACAAAGGAGTTCCCATCAGACTGTCAGCGGATTTCTCAAAAGAGACCTTCCAGGCAAGAAGGGGCTGGAAAGAAGTATTCCAAGTCATGAAATCCAAAGACCTACATCCAAGATTGCTCTATCCAGCAGAGCTTTCATTTAGAATGGAAGGACAGATAAAGTGCTTCTCAGATAAGGTCAAATTCAAGGAGTTCATCATCACCAAGCCCTTATTATATGAAATGTTAAAGGGACTTTTCTAAGAAAAAGAAGATAAAAAATATGAACAGTGAAAGAACAGCAAACTCACAGTTATTAACAACCACACCTAAAACAAAAGGAAACTAAGAGGACAGCTAGCTCAGGAGTGGAACCATAGAAATGAAGATCGCATGGAGGGTTAGCAATAGGGGAGTGGGAGGAGGAGAAGGGGGGAGAAGGTACAGAGAATAAGTAGCATAGATGGTAGATAGAAAACAGACAGGGGAGGGCAAGAATAGTATGGAAAATATAGAATCTAAAGAACTTGTGACACATGGCCATAAACTAAAGGGGGGAATGGTGGGAGAGGGGTGTGCAGGGTGGAGGGGAATGAAGGGGGGGAAATGGGACAACTGTAATGGTATAATCAATAAAATACATTAAAAATAAATTTTAAAATAGCTTGCATTTGAAATACACAGTAAGAAAACGTGGTGCTTATGTACATTTGAATTAAAAAAATGTTCCTAGTAACTGACCAATAAACAATAAACAATAAATTAGAAAATAATTCCTAATTTGCAGTACAAATTTCATAGGCTATGCATTATTTTTTATAAATTTGAAAACTTAAATAAGTAGTGATGGGTGTTAGAACAGTTTTTAAGAGTATATATGTTAGATTTAAAAAAGGAAATCTAACTTTGTATATCCTTCTATTTTACAGAGGGGTGGTGTGAATGTCTAAATTTGCTTAGTTACACAGCCTAAGTTAGAACTAATTTGATCAATTCCCAGTGCACTGCACTTTGCAGGGCTTCATATTTTTTGTTATCCATCAGTGCTTTACTAAATCAGTCTCCCTCACCCTTGTATTCTCTCTCCTCTAATAAATAAAAAGCTACTGAGTTTCTCTTCTAGCTTTTATGGGTATTTTAGGTTTCTTACTTTTGTATATTTTTATTCTTTGTGGGCTTCTCCCTGTGCCTCATCCTTTTAATAATCATTGTACTCCTTACTTTTTTGTGTCTGACAATGTAAGTGTACCATATTTATATACACATAATTTTTCCACAATAAGAAAAGCTTGCTTTGTTGTGGGTGTATTTTCACACATTAATGTTGGTTTTTTGCTCCAGATAATGAAGCTTTTTGACAGCAGCCTGTTCAAAAATATCTATTGCAGCAATAGGAACTATTGGAAAAGCTTTACTACCTAAGGAATAGCCCCACAAACTCTGTATTCATCTTTTATGAGAATATTTCAATGATATTTTGGTAGATTAGTGGTCGTTATTGTCTTCTGAAAAAGTACCCAACATTCTGAACACTCAGAACAGTTCAATATGCATGCATTATTTTAAGAATTTTTTTTTTGCTTATTCTTCCTGAGCAGAGTTTTGCAAAATATATGATATCAGATCATCCACAGTGCAGAAAAATTCATTAATCAAATTATGTGGATATTAAGCATCTTTTAGTGGATCAAGACATTTCAATTCATCATCTAAGAGCTCCATGTGTGCCAATTCATCACTATTGCAATCCTGTCAGTTTGTACCTTCATAAATAATTATTTCCACACCCAGTCTTCTAAGGGGCTTCATAGTGTATCTTGCCAGCTGGTCCACATTAATGAAAAAACAAACTGCTCATGATATATGGCTATGGCTCATTCTAAGCTGAGTGATATCACACTTTTATGAACAATGATTATACTGTTTGAAATAGCATTTTCACATGAAAGAATTTTCTGTACGCTTTGTAGAAAACTATTTTTACTTTGTCAGGAATGACTGGCAGATTGCCAACCTAACAATTGACAAAACAATAGGTTATTTAAGTGTGTGGCCACACTAATGGAAATAGATGGTTTGTCAAGAATCATCATCTCTTGGTCATTCTATGGTTTGTGACGAGTATTTATGTGCGTGCTAGAATCAGAACATCATGGCCAGATGCCAAGAAAGAAACCATCATATTCCTTTGGCTGGGCAAACTGCTCTCTATCCATATATTCAATGACATCATGCAAAGACTAAATCAGAGTTGTTATTCTCCACACATCTATGTATCTGGTGAGTATAGCTTCTTTTAATATTAATAGAAAGATCTCTAGAAATGTGTGAACCTATGGCTACATAATGCTGTGATGTTTTTATCTGCACACATGCACAACTTTGTGTATTTTTAAAGAAAAGATAGATTCTTATCATAAACTTTTATTTAAAAAATGTTGCACTTAATCACTTGGTTCCCTATATGGAGGTTATATAATATAAAATTCATTAGAAATCTAGGAAGTCAAGTGATATTACTTTTGTTAATGTGACCTACCCATGAGATTTCTTCCTGCCTAGAAAATGCCAACACATGGTTAGTCCAGCACCAGTTGTATACAGGCAGGAGACAAAAACAAACCAAAATTATTGCATCTAGCAGATGCTGTTGGCACTTTGCCCATATCACCTTGATTTACTTTGGAGTCTCCTGCAGACAGTTCCAATACAGGGCAATGACTTCCTACATTTCTCTGTTTGAGAATGTTCTATGACCACCACCATCCAACATACACAGAAAGGGGCAGACTATAATTGCTGAGGAATTAAAATCCTAGGAGCTATTCTAAACAAATGAGAGATAGGAGTTGTATAAATATTTCAGCTTCCTTACTCCTTAGTAGGGTAATTCTGAGACATGTTCCACACTGTCTCTCAGAGGATCACCGACAAGACTAACTTCATTTCCTAGCATGGTAACCTCCTCTTCAATGCATTTAAAAATATTTTACTTATTTCTAGAAAGAGAAGGGAGGGAGAAAGTGAGAGAGAGAAACATCAATGTGTGGTTGCCTCTCACATACCCCTACTGGGGACCTGGCCTGCAACCCAAGCATGTGTCCTGACTGGGAATCGAACCAGTGACTCTTTGTTTCACTGGCCCACACTCAATCCACTGGGTCACACCAGCAGGGCTCAAAGCACCTTTTATTGACTTTCTTCCCTTGCCTTTCTTCCTTCCCCACTACCCCACTGTATTTCCTGTGATGACCTCCCCACAAAAAAATTACTTGCAGCCCTGGCTGGATCCCACAAAGTGTTAGATAAATCACGATATCTGTAAGTAGGATCCCAGCACTGATATTTTTAGAAGCTCTAAGTACAGCCAAAGTCGACAACTACTGATCTAAGCAATATACTGGCTAGTTTGAATGTTTTCAGTAAAATGGCTTTTAAAAAATGTGCATGTGTGTGTGTGCTATAGTAACATAGTAATTCTTAGTACTTACTACACAGAGTTGTAGACACACATTTTTACATTTCTTTTTAAAATTACATATTATTGATTATGCTATTATAGTTATCCTGATTTTCCCCCTTTGCTCCCCTCCATCCAGCACCCACACTCCCTCAGGCAGTCCCCCCACCATTGTTCATGTCCATGGGTCATGTGTATTAGTTCTTTGACTACTACATTTCCTGTACTGTACTTTACATCCCTGTGGCTATTCTGTAACTACCTATTTGTACTTCTTAATCCCTTCACCTCTTCACTCATTTCCCCACACCCACCTCCCATCTGGCAACCAAAAAAACACTCTCTGTATCCATGACTCTGTCACTGTTCTTCTCGTTTGCTTACTTTGTTTTTTACATTAAATTGTTGATAGATTTGCATTTTTTGCTATTTTATTGTTCATAGTTTTGATCTTCTTTTTCTTAAATAAATCCCTTTAACATTTCATATAATAATTGTTTGGTGATAATGAAGTCCTTTAGTTTTTTCTTGTCTTGAAAGCTCTTCTTTATCTGCTCTTTGATCCTAAATGATAGCTTTGCTGGGTCAAGCAATCTTGGCTGTAGGTCCCTGCTTTTCATGTCTTTAAATATTTCTTGCAGATCCCTTCTACCCTGCAAAGTTTCTTTTGAAAAATCAGCTGATAGTCTTATGAGAACTCCCCTGTAGGTAACTCTGCTTTTCTCTTGCTGCTTTTAAGATCCTCTCTTTATCTTTAACCTTCGACATTTGAGTTATGATATGTTGTGTAGTGGGCCTTTTTGTATGCATCATGTTTGGGGCTCTCTGTGCTTCCCAGACTTTCATGTCTATTTCCTTCACCAAATTAGGAAAACTTTCTTACATTATTTTTTCAAATATATCTCCAATATTTTGATGTTTCTCTTCTTGTTCTGGCACTCCTAGGGTGTGAATGTTGGACTGTTTGAAGTTTTTCCAGAGGCTGCTTATCCTATCCTCATTTTTATACATTTTTCTTCTTGTTGTTCTGATAGGTTGTTTTTTAACTCCTTATGTTCCAAATCATTGATTTGATTTTCAGCTTCATCCACTCTACTGTTTTTTTCCCATAAATTGTTCTTTATTTCAATTAGTGAATCCTTCATTTCTGACTAATGTTTTTATGCTGCTAAGGTCCTCACTAAGTTCCTTGAGCATCCTTATAGCCAGTGTTTTGAACTCTGCATCTGATAGATTGCTTATCTCTGTTTCATTTAGCTATTTTTCTGGAGTTTTGATATGTTGTTTCATTTGGGCCATGTTTCTTTCTCTCCTCATTTTGGCAGCCTCCCTCTGTTTGTTTCTATGTATTAGGTATGGTTGATTTGACTCTGTGTCTTGACAATGTGACCTAATGTAGTAGGTGTCCTGTAGGGTCCAGTGACACAGCCTCTCCTATCACCCAATCTGGATACTCGAGGTGTGCCCTTCATGTGGGCTGAGTACACCCTTATCTTGTAGTTGAACCTTGGTTGCTGTTGGCAAATCAATGGGAGGAATTTTCCCAGGACAGTCAGCTACAAAAATTGGATGTGACCACTGACCAACAACCTCTGTCCTCTGTGGAGGATCAGTGGTGCTGGGGCAGGGTGGTGGTGCTCCTACATAGTCTGTAGCTGTCCACTGGGTGCTCTGGCCCTGAGGTTTCCTGGGTGATGCAGACCAAGGTCAGCGCCCCACCTGTTTTGCCTGGGGCCATCCTGCCTGAGCTGTAATGCAATCTGAGATGGCTGCTGCTTGTGCTGGGTTTGGAGATTCCCAAGCAAAGCCAAATGGTGAATCTAAACTGGCTGCTGCTAGTGCTGGGACTCAAGCTCACTGAGGGCAGCTGTTGCTTGTTTGAGAGGATTTAAGAAGTTTTAAAAGAAGTTTTAAAGCATGAGCCAAGACCAGCCATTCATATACAAAAGCAGCTTGGGTGAGCCTGTAAGCTGGGTAAGGCAGTCTCTGGGAATCTCCAAAGTGGGTCAAACAGTGTTAGCCAGGTCTTTGGAGTCTCTGATATGGCACCAGCTTTCTGGCTCTGTGGGGGAAAGGTTTAAAAAGGACAATGGCCTCTGCTCTCCTTGATGTGAGACATTTCAGTTCCTCCCTGTATGCCACTGGTGCCTTTCAAACTGCTATCCTGGTGCTGGAGCTCAGAGGCAATGAGTCTAAGTAGGTGAGTTTGTGTGTGGGTTCTTTAAGAGCAACTGCTTGTGGTTCCAGAAGTTTCTTCCACCGATTCACTCCCCACTGATTTTTGTAGCCAGAAGTTGTGGGGACTTACCTTCCTGACACTGGACCCCTGGGCTGGGGGGTCTGGTGTGGAGCTGAGACTCCTTGCTCCTGACATATCCCTCCCAAATTTTTATTCACCACACATGGGTGTGGGACTAGCTGGTTCTGGTTTGTGCCTCTCCTACGAGTTTGGATGAATGTAGTTTCTTTAATTCCATAGTTGTCAGACTGCCACTTAACTCGATATTTAATGGTTTTGTGTGATGGTTGTTCTATATATCACTTGTAATTTTGATGTGGTTGTGCGAAGAGATGAGCCACGTCTACCTATGCCATCACCTTGACCAGAAGTCATTTTATATTTCTTGAGTTACTCTTTTCTATTAAATCAGGGAACTTTGGCATAAATAAGAGGTGATGGGGAGAGGGACTGTGATGGATAGAGTGTTCTGGCCACCCATCCTGCACAAATTTGGGGGCAGAGAGTCTCCCCAGACTGGCCTAGACCCTTGGGGTGATGTAGTTTCTGATGTGTCCTTATCCTTGTCCCCAACCACACTGCCAAGTACAGTTACCCCTTCTGCTGAAACATAAGTGTTAACCTCATCCCTGTCCCCAGCGAGGACTGGTCACTGGGTGGGGGATAGGGGAGGGAGAATCTCTTTACCCACAAGAGCCCCAGTTCTGCCCTTGGTCTGTGAGCAGGACAGGAGCAGCCTGCCCCTCCTCAACCCCAACCCTTGTCCCTACTGCTGTTGACTTATTTTTTATGTAAATTCTTCAGCATATTTTTCTCTTCTACCAGGTTCAATGAGTAAATTGATATTGACATTCTGTAACAGACTTAACACAATTATTTTATTCTAGTAGGAAACAAACACCTCTTTGTTGCAGACTTTGTTCAAAATCTTTGCCTGTATTAAGATATCTACCACTTGTAACTATCTAATAAGACTTTTACAGGTGAGGAAATTGAGACAAATAAAGTATCTTCTCAAAATCATAGAGTTGGCAGATTGAAATGTAGGGATCAAAATTAGGGAGCCAGACTATGGAAACTGCAGTTTTAATCTCTATACTGCTCCTCAAATATATTCTTTGTTATTCACATCATTGCTGGATATGGGGGTGGAGGGACTAGAAAAAGAAAAAAAAATGGTTTCAGTTCCTAACATTTGACTATGTCTACATACATACTAGATAGCGTTGGATTTTCTGAGAACCACGTAGATTCATTTAAAATTACTTGTCGTGTCATCAGACTGAAAAAGAATGTAGTTAGCAATGCGAATCCCACACGCCTGTTACCTAGCATTTGCAAAGAGACCAGCTCCAATCTAGTTGGGCCATTCATCTCTCTATTATGTTTCTGACAGTGGCAAGGAAAGACATTAGTTCTCCTTTCTCTTCCTTTGTGAAATCCTAATGCTAGTTTCTCTTTAAAATAAATTCAAAAGGTTTGAGAAAAGATGGTGTCTAAGATCCACTTCCCAAAGATGTGGAACCAATTAATATGAAATTGGGGAAAAGACAGAGGCATTTTTTGAAGTTCTCTCAGATAATTCCAATGTTTAGCAAGAGTTGTAAACCCACTGCTCTATCACACCAACCTAAAATGTTAAGAAATGTATATCTACTATATGTAAGTTCTCTTTAGACTGTTGTGCTGTTTCAAATTATGCATGCTTTTTAGGTCAATGGTATATAGTCTATGCCATTCTTAATAACATACTTTCATAATTTATGTCTTTACAGCTCATATTCTATATTATATTATCATTTTACAAGTGTGATGGTATACGAGCTGTTTTGAAAATGCAGTGCCTTAAATTGTCACTAAGAAATATGTGAATTAATAAACTTTTATGATGTTTTTATAGATGAAAACCAGGGAACTTGTGAAGCCTTTTTAAACAAAATACAAACAGTGAATCAACTAGAATGAATTCAATACAATAATTATTTTCCTTTTATTATAAAGTACAAAGGTCCCTACTTGGGTTGGAATTGCTTATTCTGACTATGGAGAACAAAGAGAGAAAATATTAACCAGGGTGCTGTCCAAACACAGGTCATTAGGCTGAATATCAAAGAAGAGTGGTCTCTGATTGTCTAACCACTATGTTACACACTGGAAACTAATAAAAAATAACATTGACTGTAAACTGTAATAAAAAATTTAAACAGTATGTTGAATAAATGAAGTCAGGCCTAGTAAATCTTAATTATTTTAAATAGACCTTACTATTCTTCTGAAGTTGAGCTCATTTATCTGTTCCCATATAGGTGCTCCTAGCTGTAAATAGGAAACTTTATATTGTTATAACATTTCAGACATGAAATAAAATTGACTCTCATATTTTTATTTTTTCTTTTTTTTTAAAGATTTTATTTATTTATCTTTAGAGGGGAAGGGAAGGAGAGAAGGAGAGAAATATCAATGTATGGTTGCCTCTCATGCATTCCTTGCTGGGAACTGGCCTGCAGCCCAGGCATGTGCCCTGACTGGGAATCATACCATGATCCTTTGGTTTGCAAGCCTGCGCTCAATCCACTGAGCTACAGCAGCCAGGGCTCTCATATTTTTATTTTAAAAATTTTTACTTATTTATTTTTAAAGAGAGGGGAGAGATGGAGAGAAGCATCAGTGTGTTGCTGCCTCTGAGCACCCCCTATTGGGGACCTTGCCCACAACATAGGTATGTGCCCTGACTGGGGATCAAACCAGTGACCCATTGTTTCACAGGCCAGCACTCAATCCACTGAGCCACACCAACCAGGGCTAGTCTCATACTTTTAAAATCCCCACAGTACAGAGCATATAGTTCACATGCCCAATAAATACATATTGACAGTTTATGGTTGTTTTTCTCAAAAGTTATGACAACTATAGGAAATATCAGCAATCAATGTCTGTAAGTCTAGGACATTTTTCCTTATATTCTACATTAAAATACTTTCTTCTGCATTGCCAATCAATCCTTTATATCTAATGCCTTAATCAATTTTTACTTACTTAAATGTGCTTATATATCTTATGTTTATTGAGGTCTTTGTAGAGGAGGATGACTCTTAATATAATAAGCCTTCTTGAAATTTCATGACAGTACAAATAAAATATAAAATATTGTATCAAGTTTACATGTTAAATGAAAGAAAACAGTTGAGTATAATGTCTATAGGCTGTACATTGTTAAATTTTTGGAGTTTATCTTGATAGTTTTTATTTTTAATTTTTTTATTTTTATTTTTTTACAAGCAACATTTTATAAAATTATTTTTCAAGTACAGTTTTCTGTCTATTACTCCCAACCCATCCCATCCCCCATGCTCCCCCCCTCCCATTTCCACCCTTCTCAGTTGTTGTCCATGTATCCTTTATATAGGTTCCTCTAAATCCCTCCATTATTTCCCCTGAATTTCCCTCCCGTCTCCCCTCTGGTCACTGTCAGCCTGTTCTCTATTTCAGCGTCCTTGGTTATATTTTGCTTGCTTGTTTGTTTTGTTGTTTAGCTTCCTGTTAAAGGTGAAATCATATGGTATTTGTCCTTCAACACCTGGCTTATTTCACTCAGCATAATGCTTTCCAGTTCCATCCATGATGTTGCAAAAAGGTAGGAGCTCCTTCTTTCTTTCTGCGGCATAAAATTCCATTGTGTACATGTACCATAGTTTTTTGATCCATTCATTTACTGACGGGCACCTAGGTTGCTTCCAACTCTTGGCTATTGTAAATTGTGCTGCTATGAACATTGGGGTGCATAGGTTATTTGGGATTGGTGTTTTAGGGCTCTTAGGATACAGTCCTGGCAGTGGAATTGCTGGGTCAAAAGGCAAGTCCAATTTTAGTTTTCTGAGAAAATTCCATACTGTTTTCCATAATGGTAGTACCAGTCTGCAATCCCACCAACAGTGGACCAGAGTCCCCTTTTCCCCACACCCTCTCCAACATTTATGTTTATTGCTTTGTTTCTGATAGCCATTCTCACCGGTGTAAACTGGTATCTCCTTGTAATTTTAATTTGCATCTCTCTGATAGCTAGCGATATTGAGCATCTCTTCATATGTCTCTGGATCCTCTGTATGTCCTCCTTGCAGAAGAGTCAAGTGTCAGGTCCTTTCCCCATTTTTTAATTAGGTTAGTTGTCTTCTTAGAGTGAAGTCATGTGAGTTCTTTGTATATTTTGGAGATTAAAACTTTGTCTGAGGTATCATTGGCAAATGTGTTTTCCCATACAGTTGGTTGTCTTTTTATTTTAATGCTGTTTTCTTTAGCTGTGCAGAAGCTTTTTATTTTGATGAGATATCATTTGTTTATTCTTTCCTTTATATTCCTTGCTCTAGGGGACATATCAGTAAAAATGTTGCTGTGTGAAATATCTGAGATTTTCTTGCCAATGTTCTCCTCTACGACTTTAATGGTGTCACAGCTTATATTTAAGTCTTTTATCCACCTTGAATTTATTTTGGTGTATGGTGTAAGTTGGTGCTCGAGTTTCATTTTTTTGCATGTAGCTGTCCAGTTCTCCCAACACCATTTGATGGAGAGGTTATCTTTACCCCATTTTATATTACTGCACCCTTTGTCGAATATTAATTGACTGTAGAGAGTTGTATTTATTTCTGGGCTCTCTATTCTGTTCCATTGGTCTATGTGCCTGTTTTTATGCCAGTACCAGGCTGTTTTGATTACAGTGGGCTTATAATACAGTTTGATATCAGGTATTGTGATCCCTCCTGCTTTGTTCTTCTTTCTTAATATTGCAGCTGCTATTCGGGGTCTTTTATGGTTCCATATAAATTTTTGAAGTGTTTGTTCTATGTCTGTGAAATATGCCATTGGTACTTTAATAGGTATTGCCTTGAATCTGTAAATGGCTTTGGGTAGTATGGACATTTTGATGATGTTAATTCTTCCAATCCATGAACACGGTATACGTCTTTATTTGTTTGTGTCTTCCTTGATTTCTTTCTTCAGTGTTGTGTAGTTTTCTGCATACAGGTCTTTAACCTCCTTGGTTAGATTTATTATTAGATATTTTATTTTTGCTTTTGCTATAGCAAATGGGATTTTTTTTCTTGATTTCGGCTTCTTCTGATTCATTGCTAGTCCACAAAAATGCCTTTGATTTCTGGATATTGACTTTGTATCCTGCTGTTTTGCCAAACTCATTTATTAGTTCCAGCAGTTTTTTGGTAGAGTATATAGGATTTTCCATGTACACTATCATGTCATCTGCAAACAATGACAGTTTTGTTTCCTCCTTTCTGATTTGGATGCCCTTTATTTCCTTTTCTTGTCTGATTGCTGTGGCTAGAACTTCCAATACTATATTAAATAGAAGTGGTGAAAGTAGACAACCTTGTCTTGTTCCTGATCTTAGTGGAAAAGCTTTTAGTTTTTGCCCATTGAGTATGATGTTGGCTGTAGGTCTTTCATATATAGCCTTTATTATATTGAGGAATGCTCCCTCTATTCCCACTTTTCTGAGTACCTTTATCATAAATGGCTATTGTACCTTTTCAAAAGCTTTTCCCACATCTATTGATATGACCATGTGGTTTCTGTCTTTGCTTTTGTTTATGTGGTGTATTACATTTACTGATTTGTGGATATTGAACCATCCTTGCATCCCTGGGATGAATTCCACTTGGTCGTGGTGTATGATCTTTTTGATGTATTGTTGGATGCAATTTGCCAATATTTTTTTGAGGATTTTCGCATCTATGTTCATCAGAGATATTGGCCTAAAGTTTTCTTTCTTTGTTGTGTCTCTATCTGGTTTTGGAATTAGGATAATGCTCGTTTCATAAAAAGAGTTTGGGAGTTTCCCATCATTTTGGATTTTTTGGAATAGCCTGGGAAGAATAGGGGTTAGCTCTTCCTTAAAAGCTTTGTAGAACTCTCCTGTGAAACCATCTGGTCCAGGGTTTTGTGTGATGGGAGTTTTTGATTACTGCTTCAATTTCATTTGCTGTTATTGGTCTGTTCAGGCTTTCTACTTCTTCTTCATTGAGTTTTGAAAGATTATATTTTTCTAGAAATTTGTCCATTTCACCTAGGTTTTCAAATTTCTTGGCATACAGTTCTTCATAGTAATTCCTTACAATCTCTTCTATTTCTATGATATCAGTTGTAATCTCTCCCCTTTCATTTCTGATTGTGTTTATTTGTGTCCTCTCTCTTCTTTTCTTAATGAGCCTATTTAAAGGCTTGTCTATTTTGTTTATCTTTTCAAAAAATCAACTCTTGGATTCATTGATCCTTAGAATTGTGCTTTTAGTCTCTATGTCATTTAATTCTGCTCTGATTTTGGTTATTTCCTTCCTTGTGCTGGCTCTGGGCTGTCTTTGTTGTTGTTCTTCAAGTTCTTGCAGGCATTGGGTTAGGTTGTTTGTTTGAAATGTTTCTATTTTCTTTAGGTAAGCCTGTATTGCTATGAACTTCCCTCTCAGGACTGCCCTGGCCGTGTCCCATAAGTTTTGGGTTGTTGTGAGTTAATTTTCATTTGTTTCCAGAACCTTTTTGATTTCTTCCCTAATTTCAATCTTGACCCATTCGTTGTTTAATAGCATACCATTCAGTCTCCATGATTTGGGGTGTTTTGGGTTTTTTCCTGTGGGGTTAGTTTCTAATTTCAGTCCCTTGTGGTCAGAGAAAATGCTTGGTGTGATTTCAATTTTCTTGAATTTGTTGAGGCTTTTTTTTTTGTGCCCTATCATGTTTTCTATGTTTGAAAATGTTCCTTGTGCATTTGAAAAGAAAGTGTATTTAGCTCTTTGGGATGAAGGGCCCTATATATATCAGTTAAGTCCATTTCATCTAGGGCATTGTTCAATGCCACAATATCTTTGTTGATATTTTGTTTGGAAGATTTGTCCATTTTAGACAGTGGGGTGTTAAAATCCCCTACTATAATTGTGTTGCTGTCAATACCTTTCTTGAAGTCTTCTAGGATTTTTCTTATATATTTGGGTGCTCCTATGTTGGGTGCATATATATTTATGATGTTAATGTCTTCTTGGTGGATTCTTCCCTTGAGTATTATGAAGTGACCTTCTGAGTCTCTCTTTATGGCCCTTTTTTTGAAGTCTATTTTTTCTGATATTAGAATTGCTACTCCGGCTTTTTTTTCTTGTCCATTTGCTTGGAAAATTTGTTTCCAGCCTTTCACTTTTAGTCTGTGATGGTCTTTTGTCCTGAGGTGGGTCTCTTGTAGGCAGCATATGTGTGGGTCATGCTTTCTTATCCATTCAGCTATTCTATGTCTTTTGATTGGAGCATTTAATCCATTTACATTTAAGGTTATTATTGATAGGGACTTATTCATTGCCATTTTTGTACCACGGTTCTTCTCTGTCTCTCTCTTCTCCTTCCTTTCCTTAAAGCAGCCCTTTTAATATTTCTTGTAGAGGTGGTTTGGTGGAGGCATATTCTTTTAGACTTCTTTTGTCTTGGAAGCTCTTTATTTGGCCTTCTATCTTGATTGAGAGCCTTGCTGGGTAAAGCAGCCTTCGTTGTAGGCCTCTGGTTCTCGTTACTTGAAATATTTCTTGCCATTCTCTTCTTGCTTGGAGTGTTTCCATTCAGAAGTCAGTAGCTAACCTTATTGTGGCCCCCTTGTATGTTACTTCCTTTTCTCCCTTGCTGCCTTTAAGATTCTCTCTTTTTGTTGGAACTTTGCCATTTTAATGATGATGTGTCTTGAAGTGGGCCTCTTTGGGTTCCTCTTGAATGGGACTCTCTGTGATTCCTGGATTCGTGTAGCTTTTTCTCTCATCAAATTAGGAAAATTTTCCATCATTACTCTTTCAAATAGGTTTTCTATCCCTTGTTCTTC
>NW_028080118.1:2368214-2400908 GCF_014824575.4 Sturnira hondurensis | reverse complement strand
GTCTATCTTTGAAAATGTTCCATGTGCATTTGAAAAGAATGTGTATTTAGCTTCTTTGGGATGAAGCGCTCTATATATATCAGTCAAGTCCATTTCTTCTAGAGTTTCATTTAATGCTGCTATATCTTTGTTGATATTTTGTTTGGAAGATTTGTCCATTTTAGACAGTGGGGTGTTAAAATCCCCTACTATAATTGTGTTGCTGTCAATACCTTTCTTGAAGTCTTCTAGGATTTTTCTTATATATTTGGGTGCTCCTATGTTGGGTGCATATATATTTATGATGTTAATGTCTTCTTGGTGGATTCTTCCCTTGAGTATTATGAAGTGACCTTCTGAGTCTCTCTTTATGGCCCTTTTTTTGAAGTCTATTTTTTCTGATATTAGAATTGCTACTCCGGCTTTTTTTTCTTGTCCATTTGCTTGGAAAATTTGTTTCCAGCCTTTCACTTTTAGTCTGTGATGGTCTTTTGTCCTGAGGTGGGTCTCTTGTAGGCAGCATATGTGTGGGTCATGCTTTCTTATCCATTCAGCTATTCTATGTCTTTTGATTGGAGCATTTAATCCATTTACATTTAAGGTTATTATTGATAGGGACTTATTCATTGCCATTTTTGTACCACGGTTCTTCTCTGTCTCTCTCTTCTCCTTCCTTTCCTTAAAGCAGCCCTTTTAATATTTCTTGTAGAGGTGGTTTGGTGGAGGCATATTCTTTTAGACTTCTTTTGTCTTGGAAGCTCTTTATTTGGCCTTCTATCTTGATTGAGAGCCTTGCTGGGTAAAGCAGCCTTCGTTGTAGGCCTCTGGTTCTCGTTACTTGAAATATTTCTTGCCATTCTCTTCTTGCTTGGAGTGTTTCCATTCAGAAGTCAGTAGCTAACCTTATTGTGGCCCCCTTGTATGTTACTTCCTTTTCTCCCTTGCTGCCTTTAAGATTCTCTCTTTTTGTTGGAACTTTGCCATTTTAATGATGATGTGTCTTGAAGTGGGCCTCTTTGGGTTCCTCTTGAATGGGACTCTCTGTGATTCCTGGATTCGTGTAGCTTTTTCTCTCTTCAAATTAGGAAAATTTTCCATCATTACTCTTTCAAATAGGTTTTCTATCCCTTGTTCTTCTTCTTTTCCTTCTGGTATTTCTATTATTCGGATATTATTACATTTCATATTATCTTGCATTTCTCTTAGTCCCTCTTCATTCTTTTTGAGCCTCTTTTCCCTTTCTTGCTCTTTCTCAGAGATTCTTTCTACTGTGTCCTCCAACTCACTAATCCGATCTTCTGCCTCATTTATCCTCCTTTTCATTCCTTCTACTGTGTTCTTCAGTTCCGAAATTATATTCTTCATTTCCTCTTGCCCTTTGCTGATAGTTTCTATTTCCTTTTTCATGTTGATCTAGTTTGTGGAGAGCTCATTGTAGCTCCCCTCTAGTTTCTGGACCTCATTGTGAGCTCTTTGAATTTCCTGATAACTAGTGCTTTGAATTCAATATCTGATAGCTCACTTGCCTCTCTTTCATCTGACATTATTTCTGAGACTTCCACCTTTTCTTTCATTTGGGCATTGTTTCTTTGTCTTCCCATTGTTTATGAGACTCTTCTTGTCAGCTTCAGCTTCTTAAATTGATCTGTTCTGACTCCCTAGGTTTATGGTGTGAACTTCTGTGGTTGAATTCCTGTGAAATTCAGTGGTGCAGTCTCCTGCAGGTATCTTGATGTTCTCTGCTTCCACCTACTCCTTTCTTTGTGTGTGTGTGATCAGCTGGAGGGGGAGGAAAAATGGTTTATGAGAGCAGGAGAGTACTTTATGATATTTACAGTCACAGCTGGTGGAGAAGAGATAGAAGATCTTTAGTCTCTATATAGTGTTAACTGTCATCTTCAACCCAATTTGCCACCTCTAGGAAAGGATAGACCAAAGATAAGTCTCTTGTTGGGAAGGGAAGGCTTGAGGTAAGGTGAGAGTAAAGAATAGTAAATAGACATAGCATGTGAGCAAGCAGAGTTAATCACTACAGTAATAGAATTCAGGAACCTGTAAAGTGAGCTAAGACCCGAGAGATGTGTTGTGAAGTATTTACAGTGGTAT
This sequence comes from Sturnira hondurensis, assembly GCF_014824575.4. Classification (NCBI taxonomy): domain Eukaryota; kingdom Metazoa; phylum Chordata; class Mammalia; order Chiroptera; family Phyllostomidae; genus Sturnira; species Sturnira hondurensis. Next base: position 2,398,823 of record NW_028080118.1, on the reverse strand, counting down.
AGAAAGCAACAAACAAACAAACAAACACACAAAAAAAGGGCAAGAGAAGTGAGGAAAATGCAATAAGTTTGGGGTGAAAGGAAGAAGGAGTAAAAGAGGAAAAAATAAAGGAGAGAAACAGAGTACTGAAAGATACAGCAACAATATAATTTTAAAAAATATACGATTACTGAAAAACCTTTTTAAAAAAATTTTTAAAAAAACCCGTCCTTCCTTGTTGGTTTCAAACTGTCCATTCTGGTTTTTCTGGTTTTGGCAGGACCCCTCTGTGGGCTGGGTTGTAGGCCCAGGTGCACACCCAACTGCCAGCCAGGCTACCAGACTGGGGTGCGGGTGCCAGCCCACCCGACAGGCTGCCTGGGTCCCACGGGATCTGGTACTGGTCCTTCCCAGTCCTGTGGCTGGGTGAGAAGCAAGTCAAGCTGCCTTCACAGGAGAACACCTCAGTCCACTTTCCTGTAAAGACTTCTTCAGAAAGCGTGCCTCTCAGCCCAGCCCAATCCCCAACCTGACTGGTTAAGACAATGCTCCTCTCAAATTTCCTGGGCTGGTGGGCTGGTGGGCTGGCGACCACAGAGATCGCAACTGAACATGGCCCCCTGTCCTTGCCACCCTCCCTGCACACCTAGGCAGACAGGTCTCTGCCACCCAGCCCCACCTAGATGGTGAGGGAGGGAGCCAGCTCTTCCAGAGACCCCATAGCCGGCCCAATGCTCCACTGGGTTCTGGGCTCCCTATGAGTCCTCCGTGGCATTGGCTGCAGACGGAAGCCTCTACACCCCTAACACAGCAGCAGTGGGTGGCTCTGAGGCGTTTTGTGCTGGCTGAGGGCTGCCAGTCCTGCCACTGCCACTTTTGTCTTTACTCATAGTTTCTGGGCTCCCACTGAGTCCTCTGTGACAGATGCCCCGAAGCTGGCCATAGACAGAAGCCTCTGGGCCCTGGAAGCTGAGGCAGTAGCAGCTCCGAGGTCTTTAAGCGCCGGCCAATGGCTGCTGGTCCCGCCGCTGCTGCTTTTGACTTTACTCTGGGGTGCCTGGCTCCCAAGTGCAGCCGGCCCTGCCGCTGCCGCTTTTGTCTTTACTCACAGGTGCCGGGGTCCCAATGAGTCCTCTGTGTCAGATGCCCCTGTCACTGGGCGCGGGCGGAAGCCTGTGGGCCCCGACTGCTGAGGCAGCCAAGGCTCCAAGGTCTTTATGTGCAGGCCAATGGCTTCTGTCGTCCTTACTCGGGTCCCTGAGACCCCAACGACCTCTAGCTGTTTGGTTCTCACTATCTCTGGTCTCTTATTTTCATAAATGCTGGCGACTTGTTTGTTGGGGAATTGATTGCGCTGTTCTTCTGTAAATCTGCCAGGATTTTCTCCCAGGCGTAGGAGAACTGGAGTTGCTCCGTCCTACTCCGCCGCCATTTTCCTGATAGTTTTTAAAAATACATAATCTTTATGTTTTTCCATAATGTTTACACAATGTAATTATCATTGTCAACATAAGTCTTCAGAAACAGCAGTGAAGACATGTAAGAACAAAGTCAAATTTATTCTACAAAACACATTTAGTAGTTTTCTTTTTTTTGTTTCTATATGATGCATATATTTTAGAGTACTAGGTAACTGGTGTTATTTTCCTATATACCATTAAACCTTCTCATTAGGAATGGATGCACAAGGGATCCCAGGACAATGACTAAGGTTTAATAGTGTGATTTGTTAAAGGTTGAATATATACCTGACATATGCGCCAGAGGCCAATCTAAATTAAAATCAATGAAGAACAAAAAAAGAGTGGTATTTAAGGACACTATTAATAGATATTAATAACATGTCATGACTTAATTATTAGTGAGCCTGGAATGTGTTTCCCTGTCATTTTTATTTTTGAGACCTACTTTGTACTGTGGCCTGACTTTTTCTTAGAATCCAAGATGAAGAGATTCAGGACAGGATTTGAATTAAATTGTGTTTCCTTCAGTGCTTTGATTCTTTTGACCTAAAGAAACACAGAGGGACAATATGGTTGACATTAGCCATGTCTTCTCTGATATGTCATTTCAGCCCTTCTAGGATCTCTAGGAAAGAGTCACTTTTGGAGTCTGGAATTGACTTTGATTGCTGTCTACTGTAAACCAAGAAGGAATTGCTCATTTCTGCTGGTGAAGCATGTGCTCCAGTTATTTTTCCACAGTTGTAAAGCAGATTTATTTTTACTGTTTCCTCAGCTTATGGTAGACTATAGAATGCTATGTAAGATTATTGGATGAGAACTTGCTAGAAGAGGTTGAGAGTATGGGCTCTGGAATCAGAAGCCCTGGCATCAAATCCTAGGTACCTTTGGACAGATCACTTAACCTCTCTGTGCATCCATTTCCCCATTATAAAATAGCTACCATAAATGTGCCTATCTCATGAGATGCAGTAAGGATTAAATGACTCAATACATGAAATATACTGTAAACTGCCTACATCTTCACAAGTAGTATATAAGTACAGTATTTTTATGATAAAAATGTAGGAATACATTGTATGACCTTCTCTTTTTTATCTTTGTTTTCCAATCATTAACAAATCCTAGAAAATTGATTTTTAAACTAGTTGTCAACCCATTAGTGCTTTGAGAAGTCATCTTGGTACAGTGTAACTTGTGTTGTTCTTCAGTTGAAACAGAATAGAAAAATACCAGAATGCATCACACAAAAGGCTAGTATTATTCCATGAAATATTTGATTCAACTATCAGTAAGTGTTAGCTAAACAATTTGAGATATGTTTTGTTCAGTGCATACATTTTATATCTCCCATCAAACCAGAGGAGAAAGGAAAGATTTCATGGAGTATACAATCATTTGTGCAGTCCCAACATAACTAAGATATACATAACTCTAGATGATAACTGTGGCATATTTATAGAAATGATTTTAAACCAGTTATCTTTGTAGAAGGACACAACTTAACTCCTTTTCACATGGTCTATTATATACAACCCTGGTAGGTCTGGGGTGTGCAAAAGCAGAAGGGTCTGGCATAAATTCCTTGCACTTTTGAGAATCACTGCACTGGACTACAACCTCATTAACACGCAGCACTTTTCTTTATGTTTTTTCCTAATTTCCTGCACATTGCAGATGTGTAATACATATATATCTAATAAATTACCAAGTTTCATGTAGATGTTTGCTTAAAGAATGCTGGAAACAAGTAACGAAAATATTCAGTTAAATAAACCCTATGGAACAACTGCTATTGGGGGCAAAATATGTTTTACAAGCAATCTGATATAAAGGAAAGAAGTTGGCAGATCTGGACACCAGTGAATATTTGAAGACGAAAAATAACCCTGCTTCTTCCTGAGGATGCTGTTCTTTATGATCAATGTTAGCAGTTCTCCTTTGTCAGACAGTCTCCAGATATAACATTGCTATAGTCAGCAATCTATCTGCCTGCCATCTTGCTTAGATGCAAATACAAGTGTATTTTGCTTTATAGAAGAGATAAATGCACAAAAATACTTATTATTTACAACAGAATTTTAAAAAATAAAAATATTAAAGTAAAATAACTATGAATTGTGAATAATATTTTTAATCCTCACCTAAGGATATGCTTTATTGGTTTTACAGGGAGAGGAAAGGAGAGAGAGAGAGAGAGAGAGAGAGATCTGTGTGAGAAAGAAACATCATTTAGTTGTTTGCCTTATATGCCCCAATGGGGGTTAAACCTGCGACCTAGGTGTGTGCCCTGAATGAGATTCAAACTTGCAAACTTTTTGGTGTGGGGGGTGATCTTCCACCCAACTTAGCCATCCATCCAGGGTGAATTATGAATAACTTTTGATAAATTTCTCAAAATGTTCTTGTACTTTCCTCCAAGTCTCATCTCTTTGTAAATATAAACAAATTTACATTTAGTGTAACAGACTCCTCTTTACCTGAAAATGCAGAGATTCAAAGTTCCCCACAGTGTGTCTTGGACTTCCCCTAAAATACTTTATATGTCCTTACCAGTGATCCCCTGAGGATCATTCCATCTAGTCGTTTTGACTGATAGTTAATCATCCTGAAGATGCCGAGAACAGCAACTTGCCCTTGTCTCTACTACTGACATCTCCACAGGAAATGTGGTTATTTGTATGTAGGGTAGATTCCTAGTTGTTTCCAAAGTGGCAAACCCTGTATGGAGTCACACACTGCTGGATTCCTGCAGTTTCTACTACATGGAACCATGCTATCGTCCCAGTGCTCTCTATACTGGGCTGCTTCATCAGATGAAAGGTTTCATGTGGAGCTGCTTTAGTGCTCATGCATTCAAATCCTTTGTATCTTCTTGAGCTTCTGTTTGAGCCTCCTCTATCCTGAGGTGTCACGCAGAATTCATGGGGGTAGTAAGGATACTGTTTTTCAAAAGGCACCACTGTCATGACAACTAAGCCTCAAGGACTTTGCTAGGCCCTACAAAAAAATTGAGATCTGAAACTGCAAAAAATCCTAAAATATAAAAGCCAACTAAAAAGTCCAAATCAACAACTACAAAATATAATATTATAAAAGGATAGATTCTGAAATCAGAATATCTGTGCTGAGCCATGAAGAGCTGATTTTCTTCATCAGCAAAATGAGAATAACAACAGCATCTAGCCCATGCTGTGAAAATACAGTCTCTTAATGTAAAGTGCTTAAGATTGTGAATGGCACAAGGTATTTGCTCAGTAAAGGCTACCTGCCACTATATTAAATTTTCATCATTGAAAAACAGGCAAAATTGTTGTGACTTTATAAGAATTCTTGATTATGGATGTTGAGGGTAGAATTAATATCCAATTTTAAAAACTAAAATAATTTAAAATATAATACAACACAAATAGGCCAAATGCAGAATATAAACAGTTTTAATATATTTGATATGATGTAGGCTAGAACCTCCAAAAATGAAAGTGTATGTCACTTACTGATGTCTTGAAAAGCCTCAGTGTTGTATGCGTGTGTAAGGGTGTGTGAATTCAGAAGAATGTGTTTTCAGTATTCAACTCAGAGAAAGAAATAGGATCTTAGTCCATATCATACTTTCTAAGGATATAAACAAAATGTTGCACTTTTTCACTAGAAAAGTACCCAATTAAAAATTCTGTCTCAGTGGCTAAAGTTCCAAAGTTCAGAATTTCAGGGAACTCTCAAAATAATTGGTGATGTCTCATATTGTTATTCTCAAAAAAAGAGTTCTAAAAGGTGAAAAAGTACATCTCTAATTGAATACTCATTAAACTCCAAGTGAAAACTAATTGGGTGGAGAACAGTGATTAAAAAAATGAAAATGAACAAATTGGGAGAACTACCTTTGCCTCTGTAGCCTTTGCTTGAAGTCCCTTTAATGATAATATATTATGTACCAATCATAATGTACAGAATGCATTCACACTTACAGTAGCTGGATAATCACCACCCTTATTGAAGGTGAGCATATTACAATACCAAATCAGTCTTCATGGCTTATAATAAAGTAGGTACAATTCTAAGTACATTGAACTCATTATATCCCTGTGAGGCAGCTCTCATTACTAGTCAAATTTTTCAGATGAGGGAACTTGGGACTATTTGACCAAGTCAGTCATGCAATGATGGAGCTGCAACATGAACTCAAGTCTTCTGACCACATGTTCAGAGCCTTTATGCTGCAGTGCACCAACCTAAAACCTTTAAAAAGTAACCAACCATTTGGCATGCTTTTGCTGTAATGATACTTCATTTATTCTGCTGTTAAAGAATCACAAGATTGGAGAAGTCATTGAGTCTGTTCTTTGTGTCTATGCAGGAAAAACTAGAAATAATTTCGGACACATGAAAATCCATCTAGTTTTTAAAGTATGAAGAGGAAAAGATTTGATGATTTCCTATATTAACATCTAAGTATAAAGAAGAGTTTCTTGCATAGCTATAAACCTATTGCATGTTCTTGGGAAAAGAGAACAATATCATTAAAAATCAAATTTATACCACTGAGAAATGCAAAGATAACTCTAATCCAAAACATGTTTGTTATAAAATGTCAAGACTTTAGAGAGAGCTGAAGATTGGTAAAGCTTCTATAATTTCATTTTGAGATTGGCAGAAATGACAAGTGCTGTGGTCTTTCAACCCAAGTCAAATTCATTAGCAATAAAGGTCATTCTCCACCTGACATGACAACGTGTATTTGCCTTAGGACAATGGTCAGCAAACTGTAGCCCCATGATCCAATATGACCCACTACCTGTTTTTCTGTGTTCTGCAAACAATTTTTTTTGTATTTTAAATGGTTGAAGCAAACTAAAAGAATATTTTGTGGCAAGTAAAAATTATATGAAATTCAAATATCATTATCCATCAATGAAGTTTTATTGGAATATAGCCATTCCTTTTCTTTTATGCATCATGATATCATACTACCAAGTGGTGACTCTTTAAGTTTTTCTTCAGAAATTGCTTGCATCACTTCCACTCAGATTTTATTGGCCAAAACATGTCACAACTTAGTTAAATAAAGAGGTGTGAAGTATAGCCATCTCACAATGAGGGGAACTAATATTAAAAAGAAACAGACAATCCACCAGGGTGTTAAGTGTATAAACTAATTCTTGACACTTACTTTCAAATCCCAGGTAGTAAGATAGTTGTGTAAACTTTGGCAATTTGCTTAATTTCTTTGTGCTATTATTAGAATGATTTTAACAAATGACAATGAATATTTAGATCTATTTATATAACATTTGGCTTTGAAAATTGACCCATACCTTTATGCTCCCTCCAGAAAACCTTCCCAAGTGCTGGACCACTTGTGCCTCCATAGTGCTTTCTACATACCCCAGGCCATGATCACATATGGATCAAAATGCCAAGACAACCAAGATTTCTTTTTGTAGCCCCAACTGTGCTTATCAGAATACTTTTTTTTCAATAGGTCCTCAACAATATCTGCTCTGCCGAACAAAATTTGAGCCACTACAGCTCTGTGGGAAGCTGCCAATAGCAGTGATTGGAACTTGCATTTGACAGTAGTGACAGATTTGGCAACTATGGTGTTTTTAGCACAATGGAAAGGCAAACAAACTCCTTTAGTTTATTGTTACCAGACCACTTCCAAGCTTGAGTGTGGAACTGCCCCAGCACAATCGCCAATTGAAATTTTGAGAGTCAGGAGACTTTCAGGTTCTTGACCAGCCCAGGAAAAAATTCAATTATGAATTGGAGGGAGAACAAAGAAAATTTTATTCAGGTAGAGAAAAGGAAAGTGGCCAGGCACAAGTGCTGCTGTGAAAGAAGGTAGAAGCACGTGTCCACTCCTCATGAGTGAGTTGCACATGGGGTCAGTTAGTTCTTAAGATTTCATGTTTCCAAGGGAGGTTGTCTCCAAGCTTTGTGGCACCAAATTCTGACTCTGCCTTCTAATTTGAAGGGGGCTAGTTCTTAATATATGATCCATTCTGGAAGTGTCCTGGCATTTACCCCCTCAACCCCTCTTTTACTTGTGGTGTCAATTTTCATTATAATAATTGTATAATGAGCTTTTGGGTTGTTCTCTGGTAAATTTTTCTTTCATCTTGCATTAGTCTATATTTAACAGGTTTTGGTCATCTATATCCCTAGTATGGTGAGTTAAACCACGGCTCTTAGGCATCTTCAGTTAGGGAGGATAGGGTCTGTGATTTATTAGCTGAATATTAATTGCTCATCCATTTGTTCAGTCAGTTGCCTCAGTTGCCTCATTTTACTTGCCAGAGAATTTTCCCAGTTTCTCAATCACCTGTCTCAATATCAGCAACTAACTTTTATGTGGTGCTTTTATGTGACAGGTATTCTGCATGCACTATCTCATTTGATCATCACAACATCCCTCCAGCAAGTGTTTCATCATTCTTACTTTATAGGCAAGGAAAGTGAGGCACAGTGATGTTAAGCAATTTTTCTCAGGTAATATAATGAAAAGTAGGAGAAGCAGGGTTCAAATGCAGACTAACTACTTCCAGATTCCATGATCTCAATGATAGCACAATATTGTTTCTGTAGCAGCAGTTATTACCAACTGAATGTTAAAGTAAGAGTAGCCCTTTGAGAGGTACCTCTAGTCCAGGGAATTCCAAATTGCACCCAACATGAATTTAGGTTCTGTGGAGATTACTTTTTAAAAAGATTTTATTTATTTTTTTGCATGTAGCTGTCTAGATCTCCCAACACCATTTGTTGAAGATGCTATTTTTACTCCATTTTATGCTTCTGTCCCCATTGTCAAATATGAAACTAAACCACCAACTTACCCCATAATCAAAAATAAACTCAAGATGGATAAAACACTTAAATATAAGTCATAACACTATAAAATTCATATCGAAGAACATATGCAGGAAAATTTCAGATGTCCCACATAGCAATATTTTCACCAATATGTCCCTGAGAGCAAGGGATATAAAGGAAAGAATAAACAAATGGGACCTCATCAAAATAAAAAGCTTCTGAACACATAAAGGAAATATAAAAAAGAAAAAGAAAAAGGAACCAACCGTATGGGAAAATACATTTGACAATAATACCTCAGACAAGAATTTGATCTCTAAAATATATAAAGAACTCACACAACTTAATACCAGGAAGACAATCCAATTAAAAATGGGCAAAGGACCTGAACAGACACTATTCCATGGGAGACACAAGGAAGGCCTAGAGAAATATGAAAGCACGCTCAGCATCACTAGCTAACAGAGAGATGCATATTAAAACCACAATGAGATACCACTTCACATTGGTCACAATAACCATCATAAACAAATGAATAAACAAGTGCTGGCAAAGCTGTTGAGAAAAGGGAACCCTAGTGCACTGTTGGTGGGAATACAGACTGGTGCAGCCACTGTGGAAAACAGTATGGAATTTCCTCAGAAAACTAGAAATTAAACTGCCTTTTGACCTTGCAATTCCACTGCTAGGATTATACCCTAAGAATCCTCAGCAATTCAAAAGAACCTATGCATCCCAATGTTCATAGCAGCACAATTTACAATAGCCAAGTGTTGGAAGCAACCTAAGTGCTCATATGTAAATGAGTGGATCAAAAAACTATGATACATTTACACAATGGAATACTATGCAGCAGAAGGAAATAAGGAGCTCCTACCCTTCACAACAGCATGGGTGAAGGAGAATATTATACTAAGTGAAATAAGTCAGGCAGTAAAAGATAAATACCATATGATGTCACCTGTAAGTGGAACTTGATCAACAAAACAGACAAGCAAACAAAATATAACCAGAGACATGGAAATACAGAGCATACTGATAGTAACAAGAGTGGAGAAGGGAAGGGTATAATGGGGAAAAGAAGGGGAAGGGTCCATGGACAAAGCTGAAGAGGGGTAGGATTAAAGCTTTGAGGTGAAGGTGCATGGAGCAGGAGAGAGTGGTCGCAGGAAAATGGAGACAACTGTTTTGAACAATAGAAAAAGAAAGAAATTCAAGACTCAGGGACAGCAGCAGGGGCATGATGGATCCCTAAAACCAGCCTCTCAGATCAGATCTTCTGACTCGCAGTCCCTAGTATTTCTGCTGCATGTTGCTGCTTCAGGAAATAAAATGCTACCTTGAGTTATATGTAATATGCTACTGCCAGAAATGATCAAGTCAACTCATCCTTCCTTTGTGTGTAATCCCAAGCTGGGAGAGAGATCCATTTTCATACAATTGGATTGCTCTACTTGGATTTTTTATCATACTCTAGGGTATGATAGGATATTATTTTTTCTTGACCTCTTATTGTTAAAAATACTTAGTAGCTAGCCTGTAGATTGCAGTGGATTCTCAAGTGTTATATTACACAATATAGATGGCTTTTCAATAATTTATACTGTAATGTTTATAATAAGTGAATAAATATTTAAAATTAATGAAGAATACATAACATTCTAACAATTGGGCTGACTAGATAGAATTATCTACCAAAGAACGGTGCTGTCAAAATGTATATTAAATGCCTTGATTAACACATTTTAAATAGACTTGCTTGATAATTTTTTTTTAAAAACTGTGGGATACTGCCTTTGCTGTGTAGTATCACTTGGTTAAAGCATCATCCCCATATGCCAAGGTGCAGGATTGATCCCCAGTCAGGGCACATACACGAAGCAACCAATGAATCACTAAATAAGTGGAACAACAAATTTCTCTCCGTCTCTGTCTGTCTGTCTGTCTGTCTGTCTCTCTGCCCAATAAAATAGATCATTTAAAATATAGAGGCAAAATATGAGGTTCCATCACACCCATGTACATCTCAGCTTCTTTACCACATAAAAATTATACATTCATATGGTTTCTTTTTCAACTTCAGCATCAAAGCATCTGGTCCTACTCATTTATCTACTCTACCTTTTCAAACTTCCAATCCCCATCCACCAATCACTAACAACAAATTTATGAACAATCTTTCTTATCTCCCTGGAATATTCATACTCATTCATTAAAGCACAATTCAAATGTGATTTGTGATGTAAACTTTTACCTATTTTTAGAACCAGTAGAATGTCTTCCTTTGTTTACACTCATGTATAACTTTGAGTATTCTCCCATCCAAGTACTAACCAGGCTCGACCCTGCTTAGCTTCTGAGATCAGACGAGATCGGGCGCATTCAGGGTGGTACGGCTGTAGGTACAACCATTATGGAAAACAGTATGGAATTTTCTCAGAAAACTAAAATTGGACTTGCCTTTTGACCCAGCAATTCCACTTCTAGGATTGTATCCTAAGAACCCTAAAACACCAATCCCAAAGAACCTATGCACCCCAATGTTCATAGCAGCACAATTTACAATAGCCAAGAGTTGGAAGCAACCTAGGTGCCCGTCAGTAAATGAATGGATCAAAAAAGTATGGTACATATACACAATGGAATTCTATGCTGCAGAAAGAAAGAAGGAGCTCCCTTCTTTTGCAACAGCATGGATGGAACTGGAAAGCATTATGCTGAGTGAAATAAGCCAGGTGTTGAAGGACAAATACCATATGATCTCACCTTTAACAGGAAGCTAAACAACAAAACAAACAAGCAAGCAAAATATAACCAAAGACACTGAAATGGAGAACAGGCTGACAGTGACCAGATGGGAGAGGGGAGGAAATTTCAGGGGAAATAAGGGAGGGATTTAGAGGAACCTATATAAAGGATACATGGACAACAACTGAGAAGGGTGGAAATGGGAGGGGGGAGCACGGGGGTGGGATGGGATGGGAGTAATAGACAGAAAACTGTACTTGAAAAATAATTAAATTTCAAAAAACTTTGAGTATTCTAATAAAAGCAACTATTTTATTTGTATATAGTTATCTGTATGCCTTCCATGTCAGACTATAAAACTTTTGAGAATAAGAATTGTTATATTCTGCCTGAACAGTGTAGCTCAGTGGATTGAGCACAGGCCCACAAACCAAATGATTACAGTTCGATTCCCAGTCAGGGCACATTCCTGAGTTGCAGGCCAGTTCACAGCAGGGGATGCACAAGAGGCAACCATACATTGATATTTCTCTCCCTCTGTCCTTCCCTTCCCCTCTAAAGATAAATAAATAAAATCTTTAAAAAATAAAGAAAAGAAAAGAAAAGAATTGTTATATTCTTCTTTGAATGCTTGATGCTTACTTAACACAGTGGTCAATATATTTTCTTTGAATGGCAATTATTTTTATTTATCAAAATCCTCATAAGAACCAAGAGATTAAGATCTTGACAAAATATCTACATATTATCAATCATAAGAAGAAAAAAATATGAACTTTACATCTCTAAAGAGTTCTACATTGGTTTTAATTTTCATAGGCAGGAGAAAGATTATTTCTCAGAATTTTTGCCAGATTAGTAAAGGTACAATCATGTACTTGGAGAAACTACTGTATAAGTGCTATCTTTTGTTTTTAGTCCACAAAAAATTTCATGAAGGATACTACATTGTATTTGGTCACAATATCTCTTTAGGCTCCTCTGCCTGTGATAATAGAAAATCTCTCAGCTGGAGTTTGTCTGACATTTTCTCCATGATTATACTAGGGGTTATGGGCTTTGGAAAGAGAAACCATAGATTTTAAGTGCCATTTTTATTATGCCATATCAACCCAACTTATCACTGTTAGTGGTGTTGTTTACCACCTAAGAGAGATAGTGCTTTGCAGGTTCTTCACTGTAAAGTCATTCTTTCCCCCACTTTCCATACTATACTCTTTGGAACAAAATCACTTATAAGCAGCCCAAACTTAATAAGTGATGAATTATGTTCCCCTGTCCTTGAGGGTATAGCATCTGCATAAATATTTGGGAATTATTCTGCAAAGGACATAATATGTCTATTTTCCATTCACTTATTCACTCATTTATTCTTATTAGTCTGGCTTATGGATTTTAATTTTATATTTTGGGTTACATTCCAAAAACTATTTGCTCAGATTGTTCCACATTTGCCCATTGGGAGCTCTTTCAATTGGCTTCAGAATTCCTTTGATGTACTCTCTTCAATGTGGGTTTTTTAAAGTCTTTCTTACTTTCTAACTTTACAAATTACTCCAGCCTCATTTTGCATATTTCCTGGGCCAGTCCTGGAACCAACACACACTCCAAGGATCTCTGGTTCTTTTTATTGGAAAATGGCACTGCACTATCTTTTTTTGAAACTGGCACAATAATGTAGTGGAGAGATGTGGCACAATTCATTCTTTGATGATTTCTGATAAGCTATTTGTCACACACTGTCTCACTGGAAAAGAATTGTGTTCATTCTAAGCAAATACTAATACAACATGCCTGCAATACAAACAGCACAAAAAGATTTTCCTATAAATTCCAAAAGACTCTCTGGTTTATCTTTTTTTTTCATTCTTAATTCAGTTGTTTTGAATCCTTCACATTCACAAAGAAGACAGAGACTGTGCTTCTTTGTGCTTTGAGATAAAATGTGATAGAAAAGGGAAGCAACCTTTTAAACAGACCATTTGGCAAAACAATCTCCCAATAATAGTAATTATATAGTTTGCCAGTGGCATGGTGGGTATAATTAAGGTGACTAAATAACTCTGTAATAATTATGATGCTAATTTTAGTTTTTAGGTTTTGTAGTATTGTGCAAATTCTGGCTGAAAGGCAAAACTGATCATTTAGGCAATCTATTTCCCTATATAGTATTTATAGTACAATTAAAATATTCACTGCTGCACTTATCAAAAGTTGTATAAATCTTATATGACATTAATATATGCCTTAAATAAATGTCACTGCTAATTATTATAATGTGACCTTTTCATTAATATAAAGACATATGCTGGAACATAAACAGATAAAGGACAAAAGATACCAAGACATTTTAGGGGCACTTTTTTAAAAAAGTATTTCACCTCGTTGATAAGGGTTTCCTTCCAGCAATATTAAGAAGCAATATGATTAACAACAAATGAAGGTTAAGCATTCTTTCCACCACTTTCTTAGGCTTGAAATAAAATTAGCCAAATGACCTTTTCACGATTACATGAAATTACTATATTTTATCTGTAAGCCTATAAATATATAACTTAAGGAAAGGCAAATACTCTGTTTAATCAGATGTTGAACCAGTCCCCAGTGCTATTTATTTTCCATTGTTTATTTCAGACTTTGCCATTTCTCATTAGTAGAGTTATACAAATTTTGACTACATTTTTGACCTCACATATGCTTTGTTTTCCAATAAGAAAAGTCAGTGGGCCTTCTGTCTGGAAATTTTATCATATTGTCTGAAGTATTTCCTAAAATAAGTATGTCAACCATTGAAAAAAATAAATGCTAGTGATATTCGGTGTTTCCTGCCAATAACTATGCATCCTGTACTGCCAATACTTTGCAGTAAGTGGGACAAGAGTGGAAGAGCTCTTGACTTTCAAAAAATACTCTGTGCAAAAGCAACACTATTGTAGTCACTGACAACAGACTACATTGACCATTTTCTAATAATTAAAACCAGCAATTAGAACCATGTGACAATGGACCAGATAAGAAGAAATGATGTTGAGCCCTGACTGGTGTGGCTCAGTGAATTGAGTGCCAGCCTATGAACCAAAGGTCACCATTCCATTCCCAGTCAGGGCACATGCCTGGGTTGTGGGCCAGGTCCCCAGTAGAAGGCATGCAAGAGGCAACCACACACTGATGCTTCTCTCCCTCTCTTTCTCTCTCCCTACCCCTCTGTGTAACAATGAATAAGTAAAAATCTTTATTAAAAAAGTAAAAAAAGAAGAAATGATCTTGTTACTCAAGCAGAAGCAGGATGTCAGGTTGTCGAAAATTGAATTTCAGCTCAGGTTAGTAAGGTAGGCTGGGTAAACTCTGAGAACTCTTTCAATTTGCAGATAAGTATTTTTTTATTTTTAGAACACAAGTGAATTCTAGATATTTGAAATCTGGTTGGAGAAATAAGCTTTGTGTGAATCTAAATTTTAAAATATATCATCTATGATAAGTTGGGAGGCATTGTTATATCAGAAAATATTTCATTATGTTATTCTTTCTCTCTCTCCCATTTTATGTACATAATAAAATGAGAAAAACACACAGGACACTCTGCTCACTGATTTTGGTCTTCATGACCATAGTAACAGACTGTAAATGCTTTACTAGGTCATTATTTTACCTCTTGACCAACTTAAGTGAATGAATTCTCATTGAATACATATATGTTTCAATTTCCTCTGAATCCTGTAGAGGGGTATATACAATAAAAACAGATCATTTTGCAGAACAATCTCCCAAATAATAGTCATTATACAGTTTGCCAGTTGCATGGTGGGTATAATTAAGGTGACTAAATAACTGTAATAATTATGATGCCAGTGTTAGTTTGAGAGTTTGCATTTTTAAAAATTAACTTATTTAATACCTGTTCCCAGATAAATGTCATATAAGACATATAAGTGGTTACATATACAGTCATGTACCACTTAACAACAGAGATATGTTCTGAGAAATGTGTAGCTAGTAAATTTTGTCATTGTTTGAACATTGTAGAGTGCACTTACATAAGCCAAGGTGATAGAGCCTCCTACACATCTAGGGTGTATGGTACAGCCTATTTCTCCTAGGATGTAAGTCTGTACAGCATGTTACTGAACAAAACAACATGAGATCAAATCAAGCACAGGATAAAATGATGTGATCGAGAGCTGGGGTAAACACAAGATGTATGAGTTTCCTAATAACATAACACAACATACTGTTTCCAGCAAACTTTTTTATAAGTAGAAAATGTACTCTCTAAAATAATGATAAAATATAGTATAGTAAATACATAAAGCAGTAACAAATTTGTCTATTATCATTTTCAAGTATTATGTACTGCACATAATCATACATGTTATATTTTTATATGGCTGACAGTGCAGTAGGGTTGTTTACAGAAGCATCACCACAAACACATGAGGAATACATTGCACTACAACCATATGATGGCTACAACATCACTAGGCAATAGGAATTTTTCAGCAGCATTATAAACTTATGCCACCACTGTTATACATGCCATCCACCATTGACTGAAACTTTATGTGGTGTATGACTGTATGTTTAAAAAGCGAACACATCATGGTAGAAAGGAAAAATGCAATAGATGTTCATGCAATAGATGAAATTTGTAGGAAAGGTAAGACTAGAATAGACCAAGGAAGTGATTTCTCATTAAGAAGAATTTTGGAAAACTATGTACAGTTGTATATGAACATGTCATTTAGGGGGAAATTAGGTCAATGGGGATTCATAGGACAGAAGATGAGCATTTAGGTCAGACAAGGAGGTCACTGAAATGTGACCATTGTTTGGAAGAAGTCATTGAGAAGACATGACCATTGGTTGACCTCTGAGCTGGACCTGGGCAATCACAGACTCCTAACCCCTCATCTGTCTTTGGAATATGCATTCCACCCACTATTCTCACAGGAAAGCCATTTTCAAGAACATAACCTTGAAAGAGCCTTGCGTTGTTTAGGCTATCTGGATGATATACAAGACTGAACCCTGTTCAGGCATCTATATCAACTTTTATGATTCTGGGAGATATGTGTGGAGATCTACTCCTCTTGCGGCTGTATGCAGTGAGGCACAACTAAGTTTTCTTGCTTAATAAACCTACCATCTACCAATCTGGAGTGACCTGCTCCTTTTTTCTGTATCTTCTTGCTTCGTGTATGAGGACCAGTTTCATATTTCACCTGGGAAGCTCTTCAAGTTTTCAAAGCAACAGGACCATGAAGAGTTTGAATTTGATGTCATAGTCAGTGGAGAAACACTGAAATGTTTAGAAAGGCAGAGGAGCAAGTGTAATTCTAAGTATCTCCTCCTCATAAAACCTGGATATAAATCCCAACTCTACCTTTCATTAGCATTGTGACTCTGCAAATGGTTTAATTCTTCTAAGTTTCAGTTTCGTCTTTAGAATGGGAATATAATAGTTTTTATCTCATTGGACTATGTGAGAATTAACTGAGGTAATGCATATATATCTCTTAGCATGCTGCCTTGCATGGTTTAAATGCTCAATAATCAGTAGCTGTTAGTATTATTAATAATATGAAGCAAGACATTAGAAGAAGAATCTAGAGGATGCAAAATTGCTTCTAAAACCAGTGCAGCAACAAGACTTCTGCAAAGATGGAGGAGTAGGTGGAAACACTGTGCCTTCTCCCACAACCAAGTTTGAATGCAACAAAGGTTTAGTAAAGAAAGATGAAGCCATTCAACCAGACCAGTAAAAGGGGTGGAGCCAGCAGCAAAGCAGGGTCGGGCAGGAAGGATCCCCTGACCCCAGGTGCCCAGGCAGCCGGGGTAACATCAGGTGGACCCAGTGAGGGCACAGGGCAGTGGGCTGGCTGTGGTCACACATTCACCTGCAGATAAACCAGATGAAGAAGCGGAGTGAGCAGTGAGACAGACTGCATAGGCCCCAGCTGCAGGAAGCAGCAGAAGGGGCCGCCATTGTTCCCCATTGATCCCGCCCCCACATACAGCTTCACAACCCAGCAACCTGGGTCACCCCGTCCTGGTGAAAACCTAGGGCTCTGCTCCTCATATGTAACAGGCACAAACAGTCCAAAATATGGCCCAAGAAGAACTCAAAGCCCCAGAACCGATAACTCTAAGAGACAAAGAAATAGCAAGCCTCTCAGATGCACAATTCAAAACACTGGTGATCAGGATGCTCACAGAACTGGTTGATTATAGTCACAAATTAGAGGAACATATGAAGGCTAAACTAATTGAAATGAAGTGAAATGCACAGGAAACCAATAGTGATGGAAAGGAAACTGGGACTCAGATCAATGGAGTGGACCAGAAAGAAGAAGGAAACATCCAACCAGAAAAGAATGAAGAAACAAGAATTAATAAAAATGAGGAGAGGCTTCGGAATCTCCAGGACATCTTTAAACATTCCAACATCTGAATTATAGGGGTCCCAGAAGGGGAAGAGGAACAGCCATGAGTGGAAAACTTATTTGAACAAATAATAAAGAAGAACTTCCCCAGTCTGGCAAAGGAAATAGACTTCCAGGAAATCCAGGAAGCTCAGAGAGTCCCAAAGAAGTTGGACCCAAGAAGGAACACACCAAGGCACATCATAATTACATTAGCCAAGACCACAATGAAGGAGAGAATCCTAGAAGCAGCAAGAGATAAGGGGACAGTCACCTACAAAGGAGTACCCATCAGACTGTCAGTTGATTTCTCCAAAGAGACCTTACAGTCCAGAAGGAGCTGGAAAGAAGTATTCCAAGTCACGAAATCCAAAGACCTACATCCAAGATTGCTCTATCCAGCAGAGCTTTCATTTAGAATGGAAGGACAGATAAAGTGCTTCTCAGATAAGATCAAATTCAAGGAGTTCATCATCACCAAGCCCTTATTATATGAAATGTTAAAGGGACTTTTCTAAGAAAAAGAAGATAAAAAATATGAACAGTGAAAGAACAGCAAACTCACAGTTATTAACAACCACACCTAAAACAAAAGGAAACTAAGAGGACAGGTAGATCAGGAGTGGAACCATAGAAATGAAGATCACATGGAAGGTTAGCAACAGGGGAGTGGGAGGAGGAGAAGGGGGGGAAGGTACAGAGAATAAGTAGCATAGATGGTAGGTAGAAAATAGATAGGGGGGAGGGCAAGAATAGTAGGGGAAATATAGAATCTAAAGAACTTGAGACACATGGCCATAAACTAAAGGGGGGAATGGTAGGGGAGGAGGTGTGCAGGGTGGAGGGGAATGAAGGGGAGAATTAGAACAACTGTAATGGCATAATCAATAAAATATATTTTTAAAAATTAAAAACCAAAATTAAATAAATAAAACCAGTGCAGCAATCAAAACTGTTTTAATGTACAATGAAATCTTATAAATGTTAAATCAGCTAAATTTATTGATTCTCAGAAGCTGTGGTAAATGTACTTTAAAGGAGAGAATAGAAGCAAATCTTTACTCGCAGTACAATTTGTGGATTATTTTTAAATTTAAATATTTTCTGTACAGTCTTGTGGAATGCTATAACAAGTTGTTTTCTGCAGTAAGAACTACCTATTGGGTATTAGATCATAAAATATTTTCTCACATGCTCTCTTATGAAGCTGCGTGCTCTTCAGAGCCAAGGACTTTGAGAGAACAGAGAACAGCGCCATGCATGGGAATGTAATATCCATGTGAGCAGGGCACTGGCATGGCAATGATGTTTCCAGCATGGTTCCTGACTCAGAGTAAGTACTCCATTAATCTGTGCTTGTAAAGTTGTTTTATTTTCATGTTATAAAGGAATCCACACACATTGTTAAAAAAATCATAAAATATTTTACTTAGCATAATGCTCTCCAGTTCCATCCATGTTGTCATGAAGGATAGGAGCTCCTTATTCATGCTGCCTAGTAATCCATTGTGTAAATATACCACATTTTTTTTGACCCCCACCCATCTGCTGATGAGCACTTTGGTTGCTTCTAGCACTTGGCTCTTGTAAATTGAGCTTCTAGCACTTGGCTCTTATAAATTGAGCTATGAACATTGGGGTGCACAGGTTCTTTTGAGCTGGTGTTTGAGGAACATATATAAAGGACCCATGGACAAAGCCAAAGGTGGGAAGGATAGGGGGTGGGAGGTAGGGGTTGATGGGGATGGGGAAACTGGTAGCAGGAAAATGGAGACAACTGTACTAAAAAACAATTAAAAAAGAAAGAAAATCTCACTTAAAATCATAAAATACTGCCAAAAGATTTATAGGAAAATAGAGCAGTCTACTCCTCTCCAAACCTAACCTGACATATCAAAGAGAACTGCTTTAATATCTTTTAATTTTTTCTTCCAACATTCACATCAATTTTTCTAAATAATACACTTGTATCACTGGTCAGGCAATAGTCAATTATTGACATTATCTGTGAGTTTCTATATATGTAAAATTTCTATATCTTTACACTTATTATCCTAACATACTTATATCACAATTTTTGGTTAAAATAGTAATTTATGTTTATAATATTTCTATGTAAGTATTATTCATTGTTGAACTATGTAGTGTATACTTTTAAATTTCTTTTCTTGTAGCAGTGTGTAGTGCACAACATGTAATATGCCTGATTTTTTTCACTAGCTGAATTTTCTATGTGCTTGTAACCAATTTTCCAAATATTCAAACAGTGTTGTAACATTCCTCTTAATATTTCTCCAAATTCTGGAATAGAGTTTTAGTCACTTCATCAGCTTGTTTTATTTTTTAAGGAATCCTCTTTCACATCTTACAGGTCTCTGTTCCTTGTGCTTCAGTCTGTACTCATGCTCTAGATCTGCTACAGAAATATTATTCTGAGACTTTCCTTTCACTTGGGGATTTACCTGCAACTTCATGTATTATACACACTTGTGTCAAAACCCCTCTTCCCAGGATCTCATGTCTTGCTCTTTTTTGGTTTACTCTCTTGTGTGGGTGAAAACATATGCTCAGTGAAGATTGGTGAAATGATCACCTTTAACAGGAAACTAAACAAAATAAACAAGCAAGCAAAATATAACCAAAGACACTGAAATAGAGAACAGGCTGACAGTGACAAGAGGGGAGAGGGGAGGGAATTTCAGGGGAAATAGGGGAGGGATTTAAAGAAACATATATAAAGGATATATGGACAACAACTGAGAATGGTGGAAATGGGAGGGGGGAGCATGGGGGGTGGGATGGGATGGGAGTAATAGACAGAAAACTGTACTTGAAAAATAAGTAAATAAAAAAAATGGAAAAAAAGATTGGTGAGATGAATGTCTAGAAATTTGGACTGGACATACATTTTATTTCAATCTTTTGTTTTTACTGCTATTCTAGCTTTCAGTATTGCATTTTCAAGGTCTGATAATATTCAAATATCTGGTCCTTATTACACTGCCTATTTTATCTCTGGAAGTGTTTTAAAATTATTTTTATGGAGGAAGTGTGGTATACTGAAGAATACCTTGCAAAAGATGTCCACTTTCCAATACACAGAGCATGTAACTGTCTTCTCCCTCAAGGAGTTTAACATTTACTTTAGAGAACAAATACACTCATGCAGAATGATCAGGAAACAGCAATATTTAATCCACTGCCATAAATTTCTACATATATGTAGAAATTTAGAAAATGTGCCTCAGTACAAATCAGAGGATTAAAGGAAAGCTTTATGTAGTGGATGGGACCTGAGTGGTCTCTAAGAGTGAAGAAGATTAAACAGAGGTTACAGGAAACTTAGGCATGGTAAATGTTATACGTAAAAATGACCTCTGAGAAGCTGGCCAGTAAAGATGGATGACAGGAAGCAGAGGGAGCTATGTTTGGATAACGAGCACAGAATGAGTCCATGGCAAGATTCAAGAGTCAAGCCTATGAGGTAGAAGTCAGATTAAGATAGATGTGCAAATCCATAATTTAACATTTCTTCAAACAAATACTTTTAAATACTCGCTGAACATTTATTAGAGGAAGTGGCTGGGAATTGTGTGATGACAGAGCTACTGATGAAGGAAGACTCCTGTTGGGTAATCTTTACTTAGCAAAATAAAACTGCTGTGATGAACCTGACTCATCTTCAGATGATTGAATATCAATGATAGCTCAGAATGAGTAATCATTGTTACCTTACATGGTTATAGGGACTTTGCAGATGTGATTAAATTAACCTTATTGAGATGGAAAGTTTATCTTGGATTATCTAGGTGGGGCCAATGTAATCACAAGGTCCTTATATGAGATCGACAGAAGGAGATTTGACTACAGAAATAGAAGACTTGACCGTAGAAGGAAGAAGTTGTAGTGATGAGAAAGAGGTCAGCATCCAAGGTACATAGGCAGCATCTATAAGTTAAAAAAGGCAAGAAAACATATTCTCTCCTAGACACTTCAGAAGGAACTAATCTTGCCAATATCTTGAATTTAGCCCACTGAAACATACTTCATATTTCAGGCCACCAGAACTATAAAATAATAAATTTTACTTGTTTTAAGTCATCAAGTTTGTGATACATTGTTACAGTTGCAGTAGGAAATTAATATATTGTGCTGGGCACTTTCAAACTAGAAACAGAAATGCTCAAGTATAGGATAATCCCAATAATTTTTTAAATTTAATTATTGTTCAAGTGCAGTTTTCTTTTACTCCCATCCCATCCCAACCCCCCCCCAGTGCTCCCCACCTCCCTCCCATTTCCACCCACCTCAGTTTTTGTCCATGTGTCCTTTAAACTTCTTCCTGTAAATCCTTCCCCTTTTCCCCTGAAATTCCTTCCCCTTTCCCCTCTGGTCACTGTCTGACTGTTCTCAATTTCAATGTCTTTAGCTATATTTTGCTTGCTTGTTTGTTTCGTTGTTTAGGTTCCTGTTAAAGGTGAGATCATATGGTATTTATCTTTCACTGCCTGCCTTATTTCACTCAGCATAATGCTTTCCAGTTCCATCCATGATGTTGCAAAGGGTAGGGCTCCTTCTTTCTTTCTTCTGCATAGAATTCCTTTGTATAAATGTACCATAGTTTTTGGATCCACTCATTTACTGATGGGCATCTAGGTTGCTTCAAACTCTTGTCTATTGTAAATTGTGCTGCAATGAACATCGGGGTGCATAGGTTCTTTTGGATTGGTGTTTCAGGGTTCTTAGGATATACTCTTCACAGTGGAATTGCTGGGTCAAAAGGCATGTTCATTTTCATTTTCTTAGCAAATTCCATACTGGTTTTCATAGTGGTTGTACCAGTCTGCAATCCCACCAACAGTGCACTAGGGTCCCCTTTTCTCCACAACCTCTTCAACACTTGTTGTGTGTTGCTTTGTTTGTGATGGCCATTTTGACTGGTGTAAAGTGGTATCTCATTGTGGTTTTAATTTGCATTTCTCTGATAGCTAGTGATACTGACCATCTTTTCATGT
Organism: Sturnira hondurensis; assembly: GCF_014824575.4. Lineage (NCBI taxonomy): Eukaryota > Metazoa > Chordata > Mammalia > Chiroptera > Phyllostomidae > Sturnira > Sturnira hondurensis. The sequence goes on along the minus strand of NW_028080118.1, from coordinate 2,376,386 downwards.
GTCTCTGTCCTCTGTATGGCCTCCTTGGAGAAGTGTGTGTTCAAGCCCTTTGCCCACTTTTTAATTGGTTTGCTTGTCTTCTTACAGTGGAGTCATGTAAGTTCTTCACATATGTTAGAGATTAAAACTTTGTCTGAGGTATCATTGGCAAATATGTTTTCCCATAGGGTTATTTCTCTTTTTATTTTAATACTATTTTCTTTAGCCCTTCAGAAGCTTTTTATTTTGATAAGATCTCATTTGTTTATTCTTTCCTTTATGTCTCTTGCTCTAGGGGACATATCAGTAAAACTGTTGCTGCATTAAATATCCGAGCTTTTCCTACCAATGTTCTCCTCTAGGACTTTAATGGTGTCACAGCTTATATTTCATTTTTTAAAATTGAATTCTTTGGGGTGACACTGGTTAATAAAATTATATAGGTTTCAATGTACAAGTCTATATTCTTTATCTGTATATTGTACTGTGTGCTCACCACCCAAAGTCAAGTCTCTTTCCATCACTTTTTATTACCCCCCATGCCTTCTTCTACATTCCAAACCCCGTTCCTTCTATAATCACCATGCTGTTTTCTGTTTATGATTTTTTGCTTAATCTCTTCTGAAACAATCCCAATAATTATTTGATAATTTCCTCTCCCCCACTTCCTGTCCTCCCTAGGACCTTATTAGTAAGATATTGTACAACTTGAATTGATCTTTTAATTTTCTTATTTTTCTCCTCTTGATCTAGGATTGTCTTTTTATTCTACTTTTTGGCAAAAAAAATATTCTTTATTGTTTTTTGTTTCTAATAATCTTTCAGACTAGAAATACATACATTGGCAAATATGTATATGTGTGTGCACACACATTTCTTGGAGTTCTTTTTGTCCTCTGGTTGTTTTTCATGGCACCCTGTTTTATTTTCATGAATGAGTGATGCAATATCTTACTCTATTCTTTGAATATAACAATAATTGATTGCTTTTTATTAGCTTTGAAATGTCTTTATATTCTGATTTTTTTCTTTCTTTCTCTATCTTTCATGGGAAAGAATGAAATTTGTTTTGATATGTAAGAATATTTATTTAAATATGAATTGAAAGCTCTGTGGACAAGAACAACCCTTGTCAAATAGTATGTTTTATTCTAAGGTGATTCTGTGAGACCTTAATGTTTATTTAAAGGTTATTCCCCAAAATCAGTAGCTTTAGTGGCATTGTCCAAGAAAAGGTTGCATAAACTTGTAGAGAGAAATGGGAAGTGTGAGTGAGAGTCTTAATTCTTCTGTATACAGAATTTTAGACAATGCTTTTACTTTCAACCCTGCTCCTTACATGATCTTCTGTTATAACAGGTGCCTCCATCATTCACTTCTTTTTTTTAAATTTTATTTTATTTTGTTATTTAACTTTTGTTCAAGTACAGTTTTCTTTCTTGTATTCCCAGCCCTGCACCCCCAGTGCTCCCCACCCCCTCCCATCTCCGCCCCCCATCTTAGTTATTCTCCATGTGTCCTTCATACTTATTCATGTGCTTCCCTCCCCTCTACCCTCTGGACCCTGTCAGCACGTTCTGTATTTCAGTGTCTTTGGTTACATTTTGCCCGCTTGTTTGTTTTGTTGTTTACATTCCTGTTAAAGGTGATATCATATGGTATTTGTCTTTCACTGCCTGGCTTATTTCGCTCAGCATAATACTTTCCAGCTCCATCCATGATGTTGCAAAGGGTAGGAGCTCCTTGTTCCTTTCTGCAGCATAGAATTCCATTGTGTAAATGTACCATGGTTTTTTGATCCAGTCATTGACCGATCGGCATTTAGCTTGTTAAAAAGTGGATTGTAACTGAAAGATGTTAGTTACCTAAACTCACAAAAAGGCAACCTTCTCTGCTCCATTTAAGTAAAGATAGATTTTTTTTAAAGAGCACCTAGAACCAACAAAAATAAAACTGTAGCATTTTTCTCTTCCACTACCACAAATGTCTTTAGCTTTTATTTTCATTTTGTTCTGCTACATTAGTATAATACAAATCATGAAAATCATAAAAATGATTCCTGTTGTTAAGTCTGTGTTAGCTTCTCTTTATTTTTACGTAAATAATGTTGTCTCTACCTTCTGTTTACTAAAAATATTTCTGGTATTAGTCAAAAAGAGCCCTCAGATCACATTCAATTCAATAGCAATTTAATTTAAAAGGTAAGAGATGTGGATTATGTGCAATATTAAGGCACAATGTGTGTGTATCTTTTACATGAAAATAACCTTAATTTTCCCGCTTGACTGAGAAAAGAAATGAAAAAATGATTGCTATAAATCAGAAAAAATTCATAACTTGCTGAAGGTATAACAGCTGCTGATTTAAGGTTTGCATCTTTGATAACACGATGTGCTGGGAAGATAACATCTTTCTGACAAAGCTGTGAACATAAAAANCCATCGGCACTTTAATAGGTATTGCATTAAATCTGTAAATTGCTTTGGGTAGTATGGACATTTTGATGATGTTAATTCTTCCAATCCATGAACACGATATATGTTTCCATTTGTTTGTGTCTTCCTTGATTTCTGTCTTCAGTGTTGTGTAATTTTCTGCATACAAGTCTTTAACCTCCTTGGTTAGGTTTATTCCCAGATATTTTATTTTTCTTTTTGCTATATCGAATGGGATTTTTTTCTTGATTTCTGCTTCTACTGATTCACTGTTGGTATACAAAAATGCCTTTGATTTCTGGATATTGACTTTGTAACCCACTGTTTTGCCAAATTCATTTATTAGTTCGAGCAGTTTTTTGGTAGTGTCTATAGGATTTTCCATGTACACTATCATGTCATCTGCAAACAATGACAGTTTTGTTTCCTCCTTTCCGATTTGGATGCCTTTTATTTCCTTTTCTTGTCTGATTGCTGTGGCCAGAACTTCCAATACTATATTGAATAGAAGTGGTGAAAGTGGACAACCTTGTCTTGTTCCCGATCTTAGTGGAAAAGCTTTTAGTTTTTGTCCATTGAGTATGATGTTGGCTGAACGTCTTTCATATATGGCCTTTATTATATTGAGGAATCCTCCCTCTATTCCCACTTTTCTGAGTACCTTTATCATAAATGGCTATTGTACCTTTTCAAAAGCTTTTTCCACATCTATTGATATGATCATGTGGTTTTTGTGATTGCTTTTGTTTATGTGGTGTATTACATTTACTGATTTACGAATATTGAACCATCCTTGCATCCCTGGGATGAATCCCACTTGGTCATGGAGTATGATCTTTTTGACGTATTGTTGGATGTGATTTGCCAAAATTTTGTTGAGGATTTTAGCGTCTATGTTCATCAGCGATATTGGCATAAAGTTTTCTTTCTTTGTTGTGTCTCTGTCTGGTTTTGGAATTAGGATGTTGCTGGCTTCATAAAAAGAGTTGGGGAGTTTTCCCTCCATTTGGATTTTTTGAAATAGTCTGTGAAGAATCAGGGTTAGTTCTTTCTTAAAAGCTTTGTAGAATTCTCCTGTGAAACCATCTGGTCCAGGGCTTTTGTGTGATGGGAGTTTTTTGATTACTTCTTCAATTTCCGCTGCTGTTATTGACCTGTTCAGCTTTTCTGCTTCTTTTTCAGAGAGTTTTGGAAGACTATATTTTTCTAGAAATTTGTCCATTTCATCTAGGTTTTCAAATTTCTTGGCATACAGCTCTCCATAGTAATTCCGTAAAATCCCTTCTATTTCTGTGGTATCAGTTGTAATCTCTCCTCTTTCATTTCTGATTGTGTTTATTTGGGTTCTCCCTCTTTTTTTCTTGATGAGCCTACTTAAAGGTTTATCTATTTTGTTTATATTTTCAAAAAAACAACTCCTGGATTCATTGATCTTTAGAATTGTGGTTTAAGTCTCTATGCCATTTAATTCTGCTCTGATCGTGGTTATTTCCTTCCTTGTACTTGCTCTGGGCTGTCTCTGTTGTTATTCCTCAAGTTCTTGGAGGCGTTGGGTTAGGTTGTCTGTTTGAAATGTTTCTATTTTCTTTAGGTAAGCCTGTATTGCTATGAACTTCCCTCTCAGGACTGCCTTGGCTGTGTCCCATAAGTTTTGGGCTGTGGTGAGTTCATTTTCATTTGTTTCCAGAAACTTTTTTATTTCTTCCCTGATTTCTATCTTGACCCATTCATTGTTTAATAGCATACCATTCAGTCTCCATGATTTTGTGTGTTTTTGGTTTTTTCCTGTGGGGTTAGTTTCCAATTTCAGTCCCTTGTGATCAGAGAAAATGCTTTGTATGATTTCTATTTTCCTAAATTTGTTGAGTCTCGTTTTGTGTCCTATCAAGTGATCTATCTTGGAAAATGTTCCATGTGCATTTGAAAAGAATGTGTATTTAGCTTCTTTAGGGTGAAGGGCTCTATATATATCAATGAGGTCCATTTATTCTATAGTGTCGTTTAATGCTGCAATATCTTTGTTGATATTTTGTTTGGAAGATCTGTCCATTTTTGACAGTGGGGTGTTAAAATCCCCTACTATAATTGTGTTGCTGTCAATGTCATTTTTGAGGTCCTCTAGGATTTTGTTTTTATATTTTGGTGCTCCTATGTTGGGTGCATATATATTTACAATGTTAATGTCTTCTTGGTGGATTCTCCCCTTGAGCAATATGAAGTGACCTTCTGGGTCTCTCTTTATGGCCCTGTTTTGGAAGTCTATTTTGTCTGATATGAGAATTGCTACTCCGGCTTTTTTTTCTTATCCATTTGCTTGGAAAATTTGTTTCCATCCTTTCACCTTTAGTCTGTGATGGTCTTTTGACCTGAGGTGGGTCTCTTGTAGGCAGCATATGTGTGGGTCATGCTTTCTTATCCACTCAGCTATTCTGTGTCTTTTAATTGGTGCATTTAATCCATTTACATTTAAGGTTATTATTGAAAGGTACTTATTCATTGCCATTTATGTACCTGTGTTCCTCTCTGTCTCTGTCTCTTCCTTCCTTTCCTTAAAGCAGCCCTTTTAGTAATTCTTGTAGAGCTGGTTTGGTGGAAGCGTATTCGTTTAGACTTCTTTTGTCTTGGAAGCTCTTTATATGGCCATCTATCTTGATTGAGAGCCTTGCTGGGTACAGTAGCCTTGGTTTTAGGCCTCTGTTTCTCATTGCTTGGAATATTTCTTGCCATTCTCTTCTTGCTTGGAATGTTTCCATGGAGAAGTCAGTAGCCAGCCTTATTGGGACCCCCTTGTATGTCACTTCTTTTTTCTCCCTTGCTGCCTTTAGGATTTTCTTTGTCTTTGAGGTTTGCCATTTTAATGATGATGTGTCTTGCAGTAGGCCTCTTTGGGTTCCACCTGCTGGGGACTCTCTGTGATTCCTGGATCCGTGCGACTTTATCTCTCCTCAACTTAGGAAAATTTTCCTTTATTACTCTTTCAAGTAGGTTTTCTATCCCTTGTTCCTCTTCCTCTCCTTCTGGAATTCCTATTATTCGGAAAATTTTGCGTTTTATGTTGTCTTGCATTTCTCTTAAATTCTCTTCATTTTTTCTGATTCTCTTTTCCGTTACTTGTTCCGTCTGGGAGATTTTTTCTAACCTGTCTTCAATCTCACTTATGCGATCTTCTACCATATCGATTCTATTCTTCATACCTTCTACTGTGTTCTTAAATTCAGAAATTGTATTCTTCATTTCCTCTTGGCCTTTATTGATGGTTTCCATTTCCTTTTTCATGTTGGTATAGTTTGCAGAGAGTTCATTTTAGCTCCCCTGTAGTTTCTGGTAGCTCGTTGTTAGCTCTTTGAATTTCCTGATAACCAGTGCTTTGAATTCCACATCTGATAGTTGACTTGCCTCTATTTCATCTAATATTCTTTCTGAGGTTTCCTCCTTTTCTTTCGTTTGGGGATTATTTCTTTGTCTTCCCAGTGTTTGTGATACTCTTCTTGCTGTCTTCCACTTATTAAATTGATCTGTTCTGGTTTGCTGGGTTTATGGTGTGAACTTCTGTGGTAGGACACCTGTGAAAGTCACCGGTGCAGTCTTCTGCAGGTATCTTGTTGTTCTCTGCTTCCACAAACTCCTTTCTTTATTGTGCGTGTGTGATCAGTTGTGGGGGAGGCAAAATGGTTTATGATAGCAGAGGGTTATTTTGTTTTATTTACAGACACATTGGGCAGAGAAGAAATAAACGATCTCTTGGCTATGTATAGAGTTAACCGTGCTCTTCAACCCAGCTTACCACTTTTAGGAAAGGGCGGGCATAAGTTAAGTGTCTTGTTAAGAAGGGGGGGCTTGTGTGTTGTATCTAGAAAGCAGTGTGGTTGCGGGTGGTCAGATTTGAGGTAAGGTGACAGTACAGGTTAGTAACTGGGTGTAGTGTGTGGGAGCCCGCCAGGCCGCAGGGGACCAAGGACAGAGCCCCCACTGTGAAAATGGTGGTGGGACTTGGTTTCTGGTTCCTGGAGCCGGCGGGTATCTTGACATCTTCCGGACCTTCTCCTTCTCAGCCTTGAAGGAAAGAACAAGATCTTGGCATATGCGTCATGTTCCAAGGAAGTGATAGTCATGAGGACACTGCTATCTTTGGGCTCATGTTCTCAGGATATGAGAACATCTTGCCCTCTTGATAGCCTTCGGGAATGTACAAACTTTTGTAAAACAGCATTGTTCTCAGGCCACTGCAGTTCTGCATATAAGCCAGCAGTTCCTTGAATAAATTTGCCATTTGCCAGCAGAGCACTTGGTCCTCTCCATTCTTTAAGTCCCTCGCCTCACCTCGCGACCACCCTTGCTGCCGCGGACGACGGCAGAGTGGTGCCCGAAGAACAGGGACCCGGAAACAGGGGGTCGGGGGGACCAGCAGAGTCCTAATCGCGAGGACAGAGGAGCCCGAGAGGATCGCTGCTACAGGAGCCCGGTAAGTTAAAAGTAAAAGTAGCAGGGAGCGGTGTTGGAGAGTTGTTAATCATGGGAATTTCCCACTCATCAGATCAGGGACTTTTTGAAAAAGTCCTCTGCTCCTTATTGAAGGGGCGAGGCATTACTACCTCTAAGAGTCAAATACATTGTTTTGTAGATTTTATTCAACAAGTTTGCCCTTGGTTCCCAGAAGAAGGTAGTATTAATATGGAAACTTGGAAAAAGGTAGGAGAACGTATTCGTGAACACTACCGTGCTCACGGTCCAGAGAAAACTCCTGTTGATACATTTTCTTTGTGGACACTAGTGAGAGATTGTCTTAGAGGAGATTCTGAGTTTGACAAATGGGAGCGTGGGACTCGCAGTAGCCTGCGAGCCACTCGTTCGGCAGAGGATCTTTCTCGCCCTGCACCTCCACTGCCAACTGATCCGCCTCCTCCAACTTGGGAGTTGCCGCAGTATGAGGAACCTAATCTTAAGGTGGTGACTGATTTTAAGGTGGCGACTGTTCAATCGGGGCCGCCAAACCCTGATGAAGCAGATTGGGGAAATCTAGCAGGTCAAGCGGAGCCCGGATAGCTCAGTTGGAAGAGCATCAGACTTTTAATCTGAGGGTCCAGGGTTCAAGTCCCTAAGTTTTGGGACATGATCCCACTGTTATTGTTGTACCTTATACTGCTGAGCAACTTAACTGGCTTCTTAACTTTAATGACATTTTTGCTCTTGCTTTTGAAGGTTTTGCTGGGACCATCTCTGATGGTCCGGGCATCTCTGATGCCCGCTGATAAAATTTTACAATTTGCTCACACTGCGCGATTTATTTTTCCTAAAATTGTCACTCCTGAACCTCTATCAACCTCCTTTACCCTATTCACAGATGGATCTTCTAATGGACGTGCTGTTCTACTTACTCCTACCAAGCCTCTCATCTGGGCCACCCCTTATGTTTCAGCTCAAGAAGTAGAACTATTTGCTGTCAGCCAAGCTCTTGCCCTATATAATCAACCATTTAATCTTTACACAGATAGCCAATATGTTGTTCGAGCTATGGCTGTTTTAGAAACTGTTCCTTTAATTCATACCTCTAATCATACGATTTCTCAGCTTTTCTCAGATATTCAACAACTTTTACAGAAACGACAGTTTCCCTGTTTCATTGGTCACATTCGAGGACATTCCTCCCTTCCTGGACCCCTTGCCCATGGTAATCAAACTGCAGATACTTTTACGCAAATTTTCCTTTCACAGGAGCAAAAGGCTACATCTTCTCATGCTCTGCATCATCAATCTGCTC